>NC_047140.1:9666559-9946988 GCF_009829125.3 Periophthalmus magnuspinnatus | reverse complement strand
GAAAGCCCTGGCCACCAGATGCTCGCTCTCGAGCACCCACCCTAGGCTTGGCTCCAGGATGGGGGCCTGGTGACGCCAGTCCGGGTGATGTAGTTAGCCTTGCTCTTTCACTTGTCATAAGGGGCTTCTGAACCGCTCTTAGTCTGACCTGTCCCCCTCGACCTGTTTGCCATGGGTGACCCTACCAGGAGCATGAAGCCCCTGACAACATAGCTCCCAGGATCATGTGAGTGCTCCTTCACCACTTTAAGGTGGCGGTTCAGGGAAGGTTATTATAGGTTATTATAGGTATTTATGTTTTGATTTGTATTGTCATTTCAATGTCTGTCTTATTCTGTAAAGCACTTTGAATTACTTAATGTAGCAATTGTGTTGTACAAATAAAGTTGCCTTGTCTGTTATCTACCATGTCCCTTCCCTCTGGTGTAGCCCAGTGCAGGCCACAGCCTGGAACAGTTCACTAAAGAAACAGATACATATCACTGTAGAAGATTTTTTATATGTTTTTTAATTATTCAGTTTTTGACAAACCCGTGTACAATCCTATCACATTTTTTACTAGACAGAGATCAATGAAGATAGCAGCACATTGACAGTCTGAGCTGAGTTGTCTGTGTAGACCCTCAGTCGTCCAGCTCTGATCCATAGCAAACAACGAAGTTAAATCTGTCAACTGGACAAATGTATTTTTGTTAGGAAAGAGAATCCTTCCTTAAACAGAAATGGGGGCCTGAGACATAACCTCTCCCCCATCTACAACTCCATCCTCAGACCCAGAACAATGAGAACAATAGCAGGGTCGTTAAGGGCTGAATAGGGTAGTTTCAGCTGAAACTGGAGACAATAGCTGTTTACAGTTTCAGTGTAGTTAGCCCCTCCTCTCAGATAGATTTAAAGGCAGTGGTCACCAGCAATCTGACCAGAACTGAAGAAGCGGCTTGGATGAGCAGCAAAACGTCTTCACTACTACAAGATTTGTCCAGTTTACAGATTTAATTTCTTTGTCTGCTATAAGTCTGAGCTGAGGTTACAGGGCTCATCTCCAGGTCCGACACATAAACATGTGCAGTGAAGAGACAGGAATCTCCACACATGGACATAAGAAATTTATCTCTCATCAAAAACAGCACATGATGAACAACATGATTCTAAAGACCTTATAACACAGCAAACCCATCTCCAATTCAGCTCCTTCAGCGCTTCAGATCCGTACAATATTTGAAAATACTATACTGATCTAAGACAAGACACTTATTTAGACTTTACTCGCCTCTCCAAACTGGATTAGATTTTAGAGCTGCAGAAATCCACTATCTCATCGGCTTAGTTTAAAAGGTTGCTGAAGGTTGCTTCCACTTCAGTAGCAATTTCCCTCAAGAGGTGCGACAGAGTCTCAGGGTCAACTGAAGATGAACCGAAGAAGTATGTCATAAGTTCGCAAAAGTACAAGTACACCAATCCGTATAACAGTCCTTGTCCAAATGATGTGGCAACTGTCTGCACCAGTAGGGAACCCAAAATACGTGTGACAAATCCCAGACATGAGCATAATGCTGTTGGGATAAGAGTTGCACCAGCCAAAGAAAGAGCTGCGCATGTCTGTAAAGGACCTATGGAAAAATCACTTCCCTCAAAAGGATTTAGCTCGTCATTATTGGTGATGATGTTTAAATCGAGAAGACTCGTGTCTAATCGTGGAAATAGCTGAACAAGAACCGCTAACTCGTTTTCCTCCCGTTAACTCTGCCTCGTCCTGATTGGTCCACTCCACCAAATTATCACGGTGGATGGATTCCCTTACATCCATGTCCAGCTCATGATCAGGCGGATTGGAGTTATATCCATCTATGGATTCTGTGGAGCCGTCTGATTCCAAATCTAAGGACAAGGCCTTGTGATCAGTATCATGGTCAACTTCTGCCACCTGGCTCGAGTCTTCTGTTGATGGCCACATAAAGGAATAAAAATAGTCCCTAACAAAAAGGATTGGAGCAACAAGTTTGTACAAAAGCTCTCCATTGAGTTTCGCAATAATCCCCAAATTATTTTCATCAAAAACACCATCATCATCAGAATGGCTGCTGGTTTCACTTTCATTGTCACGCCGGTCTGCAGACTCATTGGAGGCTTGGGGAAAGTTGGAGGATTGTGGTTCAGCCATGTTTAAAACGAGAGGACTTGTGTCTAATCCTGGAAATAGACGAGCAAGAACCGCTAACTCGTTTTCAACTGAGAACTCTGCCTCATCCTGATCGGTCCACTCCACAAAATTCACTTCAGCCTCTTCAGCATTATCAAGGTGGACGTATTCCCTTACATCCATGTCCAGGTCATCGTCAGATGCGTTGGAGTCCGATGGATTGGAGTTATATCCATCGATGGATTCTGAGTCATCTGATTCCGAACATAAGGACAAATCTTCACAGTTTACAGGGACCCTATATAAACTGCCTCTATGAAGAACCCAGCTCTCCAACTCCTCATCACTGTCAGCCTGGCTGAGCACTTCATCACTCTGACTGGTTTCATCTTCCTCATCTTGGCCACTTGACCAAGATGAGGAAGTGTCAACCTCCCTTTCATCAGCGATAGGCTCCCAGGTCTCTCCCCGGGCTTGGGCTTCTGTTAGTGGGAACTCAAACCGAGGTTCCCCCTCGGTCTGACTGGTTTCATCTTCCTCATCTTGGCCGCTTGACCAAGATGAGAAAGTGTCAACCTCCCTTTCATCAGCGATAGGCTCCCAGGTCTCTCCGCGGGCTTGGGCTTCTGTTAGTGGGAACTCAAACCGAGGTTCCCTCTCCTCTATCAGGTGGGACCAGTTATTATACATTGAACGGTTGATCCTGTTCATAGAATGTTCATACTGTGTATTCCATTTCACACACGCATCTTGCCATATAATCCATACCTCCTGAACTTGTGACTGAGTGTCCTGGATCATTAACCGGTGATAGTTAAGTCTTTTTTCATGTTCCTCGATCTTAGCTTGCAATGCAGCCATTTGAGACTGAGTTGACCTACATTGTTCACAAGTTTGAGTCGGTCTGGCTGTCTCCTGAATTTCTTTGGACCCTTCCATTTGAGCGAAAGATGTAGAGGCTTCGCAATCTGTTTGGGCCATCTCAAAACTTTTTATAACTTTAAAGATATCGATCAGTATATCTACTAGTACTAGGTAATGCTTAGTAGTGATACGCAAATATGCAATTCTAATACTCAGCTCGTCAGTGTACTCTTGTAAATGCCTTTGACTGTCCGACAAACAGGGGAGTCACTATCACACACTGAAAGTGATGTGACTTCAGAAAGTGATGTCACACAGCTCAAAGGAGCTTTGAGTGTTGCCTAGCAACGCCAATGACATCCACAGCATAGGGCATTCTAATGGTTGCCATGGCGATTCTAGCACAGAGGCCTGCTTTACAATTGGTAGTTTCCGGATTCTAGAATGTGATGATGTCATAGTCCCAGACAGGGACAAGAAACAGATTTTCCTATTAATAACATTGTGCTTTGCTATGAAAATATCCAAAAAGGTAAATTCACAAATGTTGAACTGGATGATTTCCACTTGTGACTACACTGCCAACTGCCTAGACTTCACATGTGGACACTGCATCAGACGTAGCGCAGCAATAAACCACCAGTCATCCCTCCTTCTGTTGAATAATACTGCCTTTGTCAGAATCACCCTTGCTAGATTTGTTGCCCCTTTCTCTGTAACTGCTGTTGTCAGGCTCATTTTGATCTTAACATGTTTGTGTTAACCCGCTCTACCTGATCCTGGTATGTTTATTTTGCTATTGTGTCTGTAAATCAAGATATGAACATTAATAACAGACAAATCAGGCACCTTTTTTCTCCAAGGTCACTCCTGCTACCATTACGAACAGGTTTGATTGACAGTGTTGCTAAGCGCCTGCTATATGCTAGACCAGCAGTGCTGACTAGGGGCGTCACCTTCATCAGCTTTGCTCCAGATTGGCACTTTGGTTGCTATGACATATGGAACTTGGCTCTAAATTGGCCCCTATAGCCGCTAGCCTCAATGAGCTTCATTTGACTGGAGCCGAATGCTATGGGTGACGTCACACTCCCTCAGTCCACTTCCTTATACAGCTTTTCATATCCTGAGTGAAAGTTGGAGCTGCGGTTTGGGTGGGACCCCAGAAGAATCACGACACTGAATGTGATCTGTCCCCAGCCCATGTGCAGAGCAGTGTGTTGCTGACCTCAGGGCCAGGGGCCACAGGGAGGAAGTGACATCACACCCCATCAGTTCAATGGTTTTATATTTGGTTTTATGCAATGAGAATATCAGAGGAGGGCAGCGAGTCAAAATAGAGTCATTGTACACAAATAAATGACAATATAATCACAAAATAAAGTTTTTTGGAGAATTCAAATGTGAATGCTGCATCTCCACCCTGTGCACACCCTCTCCCCCTGCTGCCCTGTCCTCTTGCTGCTGTCACACTGAAAGCATCTCCACTGATATATCCCTCAATATTAAAGTATTTTTGATGATTTTCCTTTATAAAGGACTTCATTCCACTTTCCTTAGTTGCCTTAGTTCATTATCTGTCAAAAGGTCATTAAAGCTGATTTTCAAACTCACTCTTCAAAACACTTCAAAGATTAGGCACAAGTCTGTTGTGTGAAACAATGTAAACGTCTGTAACAGTACAATAAAAACAGCTGTTTATTTACTTCTAGGGACCTGTGAGTGGAGGTAGGTCACTTGAGTGGCCTCTGGGTGGAGGTCTTCAGCCTGTTGCATCCTGCTGAGTGCGCAGGGCTCATGAGGATGACGGTGGCCAGTATGCGATCGGAGGCCGTGCCGCTGCACATGGTCAGTTTGGTTAGTTTTTTCCATGTGATGACTCTTGGAGGGCAGTGATGTGGTGCAGCTGTGAGTGACCCCCACAGAGAGGATACAATACAGCACCGTGACACTAAAACTACTGTCTGGGATAGTATCAGGGAGTTGGGTTCCTATGATTCTTTGCCACAATGCACCTGATTGGAAATTTTTTCTCAGTTCAAAATCCGTCTGTTGTCTTAAATGCTTTTTAATCATTAGCTTCCACTACACTCTATGTCTGCTCTGTCCTCGCCTCATCTCCTGGTGTCCTCGCTGCTCTACACTTTTGTTTAATCCATACACTTACAGAGGAGTGTCACAGCAGGACTCATATCTGATTCACTGAGATATTTCATGGCCTTGGTCTTATTTTCTTAATTAAAGCAATAGCACTGCTGCTCCACATGTAAACAAACAGTGCCGTGTGATGACATCACCGGGCCGTGGCTCATTTGGTTGTGCAGGTGTGAGTGCGGGCCATGGGGGCCATTGAACCCTAGGCAATCGAGCTTGAGCACGGTTCAAAAGTCCTAGTGTGAGTGTGCTCTTATTTAGCAGCTTTTACCAAACAATGCCTGATGGAAAGATAATTTATCTTGAAAAAATAAATAAATACAGGCTCTGTACAGTCAGGGCGAGAGGGATCTGGCTGCAGACCTCCACCCAGAGGTCCCTCATGTGGCCTACGTCCGTCCACAGATCCCTAAAAATAAACAAACAGCAGCTGAGCCAAACGATCGGCAAAGACCAGTTTCTTGGTTGCTATTAACCTTAACCATTACAGACTTGTGCCTAATTTTAAGCAGACACAGGGCCTATAGCATCACACAGGGACAAACTGCATCTAATATGCCTATGCTATTTACACCCTTGTATATTTGCCCTGATAGCTAAATATCATTTTTTAAATTTGTTTGTTTTAAACTAGCACTGAGTCATGTTTGCCTGCAAGTTCTGGGGTTTAGGTTTAAACCAATTGGCTTGAGGTTAAGAACTCAGACCCAACTGAGAGACTTAAGTGAGGCTAACATAAATTTAAGATTGAGTAACCCCAGGGTTTAATAATCTCATTGCATTTTATTCCATTTTACCTTCTAAATTATGTTTTATGTATTATTTCATATGCACTTAACTGATAAACAAAGAAGCGGTGTCTAAAAATATATATATTTTAAAGAATTTGAACATTTGAAGAACATTTGCATTTCACTGTGGTACAGCAGAGAGTGTGAAGAGTGGTTCAGTTTGAGAAAAGTCTTCCACCTGTTCCACCAATCTGTGTCTCACTGGCAGCAGGTGAATGTGGACCGGTGGATTCACTCTGCCACAGCATCCAACACAACATTCTCCAGCTAAACTCAGACAAGACTGAACTTATAGTCTTTGGCCCACAGAAACAAATAGAACATGTCAGCAGTCACTTTGTGTCTCTCTCTTTAATACCCTCAAATCAAGCTAGAAATTTAGGTGTAACAATGGACTCAGGCTTGAACTTTAACAGCCACACTAGGCAACGCCAGAGAAATGGAGGGTCCAGCCTTTCTCAAGGAGTTAGGTTCCTTGCTCAGGTTCCTTCCCCCCCCCAGCGAAGTGACATTCCATGCCCCCAGAGCAAGTCTCCATGTCTGGAGATCTGGTCGTTGAGGCCCCCACCTTCGAGTTCCACCCAGATCTCCATGCACCTGCTCTTACGGATCCCCCCGGGTGGTGGGTCCACATAAGTACAGCCCCACTTTGCTCTTTCGGGCTGGGCCCGACTGGGCCCTGTGGGGAAAGCCCTGGCCACCAGATGCTCGCTCTCGAGCACCCACCCTAGGCTTGGCTCCAGGATGGGGGCCTGGTGACGCCAGTCCGGGTGATGTAGTTAGCCTTGCTCTTTCACTTGTCATAAGGGGCTTCTGAACCGCTCTTAGTCTGACCTGTCCCCCTCGACCTGTTTGCCATGGGTGACCCTACCAGGAGCATGAAGCCCCTGACAACATAGCTCCCAGGATCATGTGAGTGCTCCTTCACCACTTTAAGGTGGCGGTTCAGGGAAGGTTATTATAGGTTATTATAGGTATTTATGTTTTGATTTGTATTGTCATTTCAATGTCTGTCTTATTCTGTAAAGCACTTTGAATTACTTAATGTAGCAATTGTGTTGTACAAATAAAGTTGCCTTGTCTGTTATCTACCATGTCCCTTCCCTCTGGTGTAGCCCAGTGCAGGCCACAGCCTGGAACAGTTCACTAAAGAAACAGATACATATCACTGTAGAAGATTTTTTATATGTTTTTTAATTATTCAGTTTTTGACAAACCCGTGTACAATCCTATCACATTTTTTACTAGACAGAGATCAATGAAGATAGCAGCACATTGACAGTCTGAGCTGAGTTGTCTGTGTAGACCCTCAGTCGTCCAGCTCTGATCCATAGCAAACAACGAAGTTAAATCTGTCAACTGGACAAATGTATTTTTGTTAGGAAAGAGAATCCTTCCTTAAACAGAAATGGGGGCCTGAGACATAACCTCTCCCCCATCTACAACTCCATCCTCAGACCCAGAACAATGAGAACAATAGCAGGGTCGTTAAGGGCTGAATAGGGTAGTTTCAGCTGAAACTGGAGACAATAGCTGTTTACAGTTTCAGTGTAGTTAGCCCCTCCTCTCAGATAGATTTAAAGGCAGTGGTCACCAGCAATCTGACCAGAACTGAAGAAGCGGCTTGGATGAGCAGCAAAACGTCTTCACTACTACAAGATTTGTCCAGTTTACAGATTTAATTTCTTTGTCTGCTATAAGTCTGAGCTGAGGTTACAGGGCTCATCTCCAGGTCCGACACATAAACATGTGCAGTGAAGAGACAGGAATCTCCACACATGGACATAAGAAATTTATCTCTCATCAAAAACAGCACATGATGAACAACATGATTCTAAAGACCTTATAACACAGCAAACCCATCTCCAATTCAGCTCCTTCAGCGCTTCAGATCCGTACAATATTTGAAAATACTATACTGATCTAAGACAAGACACTTATTTAGACTTTACTCGCCTCTCCAAACTGGATTAGATTTTAGAGCTGCAGAAATCCACTATCTCATCGGCTTAGTTTAAAAGGTTGCTGAAGGTTGCTTCCACTTCAGTAGCAATTTCCCTCAAGAGGTGCGACAGAGTCTCAGGGTCAACTGAAGATGAACCGAAGAAGTATGTCATAAGTTCGCAAAAGTACAAGTACACCAATCCGTATAACAGTCCTTGTCCAAATGATGTGGCAACTGTCTGCACCAGTAGGGAACCCAAAATACGTGTGACAAATCCCAGACATGAGCATAATGCTGTTGGGATAAGAGTTGCACCAGCCAAAGAAAGAGCTGCGCATGTCTGTAAAGGACCTATGGAAAAATCACTTCCCTCAAAAGGATTTAGCTCGTCATTATTGGTGATGATGTTTAAATCGAGAAGACTCGTGTCTAATCGTGGAAATAGCTGAACAAGAACCGCTAACTCGTTTTCTCCCGTTAACTCTGCCTCGTCCTGATTGGTCCACTCCACCAAATTATCACGGTGGATGGATTCCCTTACATCCATGTCCAGCTCATGATCAGGCGGATTGGAGTTATATCCATCTATGGATTCTGTGGAGCCGTCTGATTCCAAATCTAAGGACAAGGCCTTGTGATCAGTATCATGGTCAACTTCTGCCACCTGGCTCGAGTCTTCTGTTGATGGCCACATAAAGGAATAAAAATAGTCCCTAACAAAAAGGATTGGAGCAACAAGTTTGTACAAAAGCTCTCCATTGAGTTTCGCAATAATCCCCAAATTATTTTCATCAAAAACACCATCATCATCAGAATGGCTGCTGGTTTCACTTTCATTGTCACGCCGGTCTGCAGACTCATTGGAGGCTTGGGGAAAGTTGGAGGATTGTGGTTCAGCCATGTTTAAAACGAGAGGACTTGTGTCTAATCCTGGAAATAGACGAGCAAGAACCGCTAACTCGTTTTCAACTGAGAACTCTGCCTCATCCTGATCGGTCCACTCCACAAAATTCACTTCAGCCTCTTCAGCATTATCAAGGTGGACGTATTCCCTTACATCCATGTCCAGGTCATCGTCAGATGCGTTGGAGTCCGATGGATTGGAGTTATATCCATCGATGGATTCTGAGTCATCTGATTCCGAACCTAAGGACAAATCTTCACAGTTTACAGGGACCCTATATAAACTGCCTCTATGAAGAACCCAGCTCTCCAACTCCTCATCACTGTCAGCCTGGCTGAGCACTTCATCACTCTGACTGGTTTCATCTTCCTCATCTTGGCCACTTGACCAAGATGAGGAAGTGTCAACCTCCCTTTCATCAGCGATAGGCTCCCAGGTCTCTCCCCGGGCTTGGGCTTCTGTTAGTGGGAACTCAAACCGAGGTTCCCCCTCGGTCTGACTGGTTTCATCTTCCTCATCTTGGCCGCTTGACCAAGATGAGAAAGTGTCAACCTCCCTTTCATCAGCGATAGGCTCCCAGGTCTCTCCGCGGGCTTGGGCTTCTGTTAGTGGGAACTCAAACCGAGGTTCCCTCTCCTCTATCAGGTGGGACCAGTTATTATACATTGAACGGTTGATCCTGTTCATAGAATGTTCATACTGTGTATTCCATTTCACACACGCATCTTGCCATATAATCCATACCTCCTGAACTTGTGACTGAGTGTCCTGGATCATTAACCGGTGATAGTTAAGTCTTTTTTCATGTTCCTCGATCTTAGCTTGCAATGCAGCCATTTGAGACTGAGTTGACCTACATTGTTCACAAGTTTGAGTCGGTCTGGCTGTCTCCTGAATTTCTTTGGACCCTTCCATTTGAGCGAAAGATGTAGAGGCTTCGCAATCTGTTTGGGCCATCTCAAAACTTTTTATAACTTTAAAGATATCGATCAGTATATCTACTAGTACTAGGTAATGCTTAGTAGTGATACGCAAATATGCAATTCTAATACTCAGCTCGTCAGTGTACTCTTGTAAATGCCTTTGACTGTCCGACAAACAGGGGAGTCACTATCACACACTGAAAGTGATGTGACTTCAGAAAGTGATGTCACACAGCTCAAAGGAGCTTTGAGTGTTGCCTAGCAACGCCAATGACATCCACAGCATAGGGCATTCTAATGGTTGCCATGGCGATTCTAGCACAGAGGCCTGCTTTACAATTGGTAGTTTCCGGATTCTAGAATGTGATGATGTCATAGTCCCAGACAGGGACAAGAAACAGATTTTCCTATTAATAACATTGTGCTTTGCTATGAAAATATCCAAAAAGGTAAATTCACAAATGTTGAACTGGATGATTTCCACTTGTGACTACACTGCCAACTGCCTAGACTTCACATGTGGACACTGCATCAGACGTAGCGCAGCAATAAACCACCAGTCATCCCTCCTTCTGTTGAATAATACTGCCTTTGTCAGAATCACCCTTGCTAGATTTGTTGCCCCTTTCTCTGTAACTGCTGTTGTCAGGCTCATTTTGATCTTAACATGTTTGTGTTAACCCGCTCTACCTGATCCTGGTATGTTTATTTTGCTATTGTGTCTGTAAATCAAGATATGAACATTAATAACAGACAAATCAGGCACCTTTTTTCCCCAAGGTCACTCCTGCTACCATTACGAACAGGTTTGATTGACAGTGTTGCTAAGCGCCTGCTATATGCTAGACCAGCAGTGCTGACTAGGGGCGTCACCTTCATCAGCTTTGCTCCAGATTGGCACTTTGGTTGCTATGACATATGGAACTTGGCTCTAAATTGGCCCCTATAGCCGCTAGCCTCAATGAGCTTCATTTGACTGGAGCCGAATGCTATGGGTGACGTCACACTCCCTCAGTCCACTTCCTTATACAGCTTTTCATATCCTGAGTGAAAGTTGGAGCTGCGGTTTGGGTGGGACCCCAGAAGAATCACGACACTGAATGTGATCTGTCCCCAGCCCATGTGCAGAGCAGTGTGTTGCTGACCTCAGGGCCAGGGGCCACAGGGAGGAAGTGACATCACACCCCATCAGTTCAATGGTTTTATATTTGGTTTTATGCAATGAGAATATCAGAGGAGGGCAGCGAGTCAAAATAGAGTCATTGTACACAAATAAATGACAATATAATCACAAAATAAAGTTTTTTGGAGAATTCAAATGTGAATGCTGCATCTCCACCCTGTGCACACCCTCTCCCCCTGCTGCCCTGTCCTCTTGCTGCTGTCACACTGAAAGCATCTCCACTGATATATCCCTCAATATTAAAGTATTTTTGATGATTTTCCTTTATAAAGGACTTCATTCCACTTTCCTTAGTTGCCTTAGTTCATTATCTGTCAAAAGGTCATTAAAGCTGATTTTCAAACTCACTCTTCAAAACACTTCAAAGATTAGGCACAAGTCTGTTGTGTGAAACAATGTAAACGTCTGTAACAGTACAATAAAAACAGCTGTTTATTTACTTCTAGGGACCTGTGAGTGGAGGTAGGTCACTTGAGTGGCCTCTGGGTGGAGGTCTTCAGCCTGTTGCATCCTGCTGAGTGCGCAGGGCTCATGAGGATGACGGTGGCCAGTATGCGATCGGAGGCCGTGCCGCTGCACATGGTCAGTTTGGTTAGTTTTTTCCATGTGATGACTCTTGGAGGGCAGTGATGTGGTGCAGCTGTGAGTGACCCCCACAGAGAGGATACAATACAGCACCGTGACACTAAAACTACTGTCTGGGATAGTATCAGGGAGTTGGGTTCCTATGATTCTTTGCCACAATGCACCTGATTGGAAATTTTTTCTCAGTTCAAAATCCGTCTGTTGTCTTAAATGCTTTTTAATCATTAGCTTCCACTACACTCTATGTCTGCTCTGTCCTCGCCTCATCTCCTGGTGTCCTCGCTGCTCTACACTTTTGTTTAATCCATACACTTACAGAGGAGTGTCACAGCAGGACTCATATCTGATTCACTGAGATATTTCATGGCCTTGGTCTTATTTTCTTAATTAAAGCAATAGCACTGCTGCTCCACATGTAAACAAACAGTGCCGTGTGATGACATCACCGGGCCGTGGCTCATTTGGTTGTGCAGGTGTGAGTGCGGGCCATGGGGGCCATTGAACCCTAGGCAATCGAGCTTGAGCACGGTTCAAAAGTCCTAGTGTGAGTGTGCTCTTATTTAGCAGCTTTTACCAAACAATGCCTGATGGAAAGATAATTTATCTTGAAAAAATAAATAAATACAGGCTCTGTACAGTCAGGGCGAGAGGGATCTGGCTGCAGACCTCCACCCAGAGGTCCCTCATGTGGCCTACGTCCGTCCACAGATCCCTAAAAATAAACAAACAGCAGCTGAGCCAAACGATCGGCAAAGACCAGTTTCTTGGTTGCTATTAACCTTAACCATTACAGACTTGTGCCTAATTTTAAGCAGACACAGGGCCTATAGCATCACACAGGGACAAACTGCATCTAATATGCCTATGCTATTTACACCCTTGTATATTTGCCCTGATAGCTAAATATCATTTTTTTAAATTTGTTTGTTTTAAACTAGCACTGAGTCATGTTTGCCTGCAAGTTCTGGGGTTTAGGTTTAAACCAATTGGCTTGAGGTTAAGAACTCAGACCCAACTGAGAGACTTAAGTGAGGCTAACATAAATTTAAGATTGAGTAACCCCAGGGTTTAATAATCTCATTGCATTTTATTCCATTTTACCTTCTAAATTATGTTTTATGTATTATTTCATATGCACTTAACTGATAAACAAAGAAGCGGTGTCTAAAAATATATATATTTTAAAGAATTTGAACATTTGAAGAACATTTGCATTTCACTGTGGTACAGCAGAGAGTGTGAAGAGTGGTTCAGTTTGAGAAAAGTCTTCCACCTGTTCCACCAATCTGTGTCTCACTGGCAGCAGGTGAATGTGGACCGGTGGATTCACTCTGCCACAGCATCCAACACAACATTCTCCAGCTAAACTCAGACAAGACTGAACTTATAGTCTTTGGCCCACAGAAACAAATAGAACATGTCAGCAGTCACTTTGTGTCTCTCTCTTTAATACCCTCAAATCAAGCTAGAAATTTAGGTGTAACAATGGACTCAGGCTTGAACTTTAACAGCCACACTAGGCAACGCCAGAGAAATGGAGGGTCCAGCCTTTCTCAAGGAGTTAGGTTCCTTGCTCAGGTTCCTTCCCCCCCCCAGCGAAGTGACATTCCATGCCCCCAGAGCAAGTCTCCATGTCTGGAGATCTGGTCGTTGAGGCCCCCACCTTCGAGTTCCACCCAGATCTCCATGCACCTGCTCTTACGGATCCCCCCGGGTGGTGGGTCCACATAAGTACAGCCCCACTTTGCTCTTTCGGGCTGGGCCCGACTGGGCCCTGTGGGGAAAGCCCTGGCCACCAGATGCTCGCTCTCGAGCACCCACCCTAGGCTTGGCTCCAGGATGGGGGCCTGGTGACGCCAGTCCGGGTGATGTAGTTAGCCTTGCTCTTTCACTTGTCATAAGGGGCTTCTGAACCGCTCTTAGTCTGACCTGTCCCCCTCGACCTGTTTGCCATGGGTGACCCTACCAGGAGCATGAAGCCCCTGACAACATAGCTCCCAGGATCATGTGAGTGCTCCTTCACCACTTTAAGGTGGCGGTTCAGGGAAGGTTATTATAGGTTATTATAGGTATTTATGTTTTGATTTGTATTGTCATTTCAATGTCTGTCTTATTCTGTAAAGCACTTTGAATTACTTAATGTAGCAATTGTGTTGTACAAATAAAGTTGCCTTGTCTGTTATCTACCATGTCCCTTCCCTCTGGTGTAGCCCAGTGCAGGCCACAGCCTGGAACAGTTCACTAAAGAAACAGATACATATCACTGTAGAAGATTTTTTATATGTTTTTTAATTATTCAGTTTTTGACAAACCCGTGTACAATCCTATCACATTTTTTACTAGACAGAGATCAATGAAGATAGCAGCACATTGACAGTCTGAGCTGAGTTGTCTGTGTAGACCCTCAGTCGTCCAGCTCTGATCCATAGCAAACAACGAAGTTAAATCTGTCAACTGGACAAATGTATTTTTGTTAGGAAAGAGAATCCTTCCTTAAACAGAAATGGGGGCCTGAGACATAACCTCTCCCCCATCTACAACTCCATCCTCAGACCCAGAACAATGAGAACAATAGCAGGGTCGTTAAGGGCTGAATAGGGTAGTTTCAGCTGAAACTGGAGACAATAGCTGTTTACAGTTTCAGTGTAGTTAGCCCCTCCTCTCAGATAGATTTAAAGGCAGTGGTCACCAGCAATCTGACCAGAACTGAAGAAGCGGCTTGGATGAGCAGCAAAACGTCTTCACTACTACAAGATTTGTCCAGTTTACAGATTTAATTTCTTTGTCTGCTATAAGTCTGAGCTGAGGTTACAGGGCTCATCTCCAGGTCCGACACATAAACATGTGCAGTGAAGAGACAGGAATCTCCACACATGGACATAAGAAATTTATCTCTCATCAAAAACAGCACATGATGAACAACATGATTCTAAAGACCTTATAACACAGCAAACCCATCTCCAATTCAGCTCCTTCAGCGCTTCAGATCCGTACAATATTTGAAAATACTATACTGATCTAAGACAAGACACTTATTTAGACTTTACTCGCCTCTCCAAACTGGATTAGATTTTAGAGCTGCAGAAATCCACTATCTCATCGGCTTAGTTTAAAAGGTTGCTGAAGGTTGCTTCCACTTCAGTAGCAATTTCCCTCAAGAGGTGCGACAGAGTCTCAGGGTCAACTGAAGATGAACCGAAGAAGTATGTCATAAGTTCGCAAAAGTACAAGTACACCAATCCGTATAACAGTCCTTGTCCAAATGATGTGGCAACTGTCTGCACCAGTAGGGAACCCAAAATACGTGTGACAAATCCCAGACATGAGCATAATGCTGTTGGGATAAGAGTTGCACCAGCCAAAGAAAGAGCTGCGCATGTCTGTAAAGGACCTATGGAAAAATCACTTCCCTCAAAAGGATTTAGCTCGTCATTATTGGTGATGATGTTTAAATCGAGAAGACTCGTGTCTAATCGTGGAAATAGCTGAACAAGAACCGCTAACTCGTTTTCTCCCGTTAACTCTGCCTCGTCCTGATTGGTCCACTCCACCAAATTATCACGGTGGATGGATTCCCTTACATCCATGTCCAGCTCATGATCAGGCGGATTGGAGTTATATCCATCTATGGATTCTGTGGAGCCGTCTGATTCCAAATCTAAGGACAAGGCCTTGTGATCAGTATCATGGTCAACTTCTGCCACCTGGCTCGAGTCTTCTGTTGATGGCCACATAAAGGAATAAAAATAGTCCCTAACAAAAAGGATTGGAGCAACAAGTTTGTACAAAAGCTCTCCATTGAGTTTCGCAATAATCCCCAAATTATTTTCATCAAAAACACCATCATCATCAGAATGGCTGCTGGTTTCACTTTCATTGTCACGCCGGTCTGCAGACTCATTGGAGGCTTGGGGAAAGTTGGAGGATTGTGGTTCAGCCATGTTTAAAACGAGAGGACTTGTGTCTAATCCTGGAAATAGACGAGCAAGAACCGCTAACTCGTTTTCAACTGAGAACTCTGCCTCATCCTGATCGGTCCACTCCACAAAATTCACTTCAGCCTCTTCAGCATTATCAAGGTGGACGTATTCCCTTACATCCATGTCCAGGTCATCGTCAGATGCGTTGGAGTCCGATGGATTGGAGTTATATCCATCGATGGATTCTGAGTCATCTGATTCCGAACATAAGGACAAATCTTCACAGTTTACAGGGACCCTATATAAACTGCCTCTATGAAGAACCCAGCTCTCCAACTCCTCATCACTGTCAGCCTGGCTGAGCACTTCATCACTCTGACTGGTTTCATCTTCCTCATCTTGGCCACTTGACCAAGATGAGGAAGTGTCAACCTCCCTTTCATCAGCGATAGGCTCCCAGGTCTCTCCCCGGGCTTGGGCTTCTGTTAGTGGGAACTCAAACCGAGGTTCCCCCTCGGTCTGACTGGTTTCATCTTCCTCATCTTGGCCGCTTGACCAAGATGAGAAAGTGTCAACCTCCCTTTCATCAGCGATAGGCTCCCAGGTCTCTCCGCGGGCTTGGGCTTCTGTTAGTGGGAACTCAAACCGAGGTTCCCTCTCCTCTATCAGGTGGGACCAGTTATTATACATTGAACGGTTGATCCTGTTCATAGAATGTTCATACTGTGTATTCCATTTCACACACGCATCTTGCCATATAATCCATACCTCCTGAACTTGTGACTGAGTGTCCTGGATCATTAACCGGTGATAGTTAAGTCTTTTTTCATGTTCCTCGATCTTAGCTTGCAATGCAGCCATTTGAGACTGAGTTGACCTACATTGTTCACAAGTTTGAGTCGGTCTGGCTGTCTCCTGAATTTCTTTGGACCCTTCCATTTGAGCGAAAGATGTAGAGGCTTCGCAATCTGTTTGGGCCATCTCAAAACTTTTTATAACTTTAAAGATATCGATCAGTATATCTACTAGTACTAGGTAATGCTTAGTAGTGATACGCAAATATGCAATTCTAATACTCAGCTCGTCAGTGTACTCTTGTAAATGCCTGTATTGTAACTGTCCGACAAACAGGGGAGTCACTATCACACACTGAAAGTGATGTGACTTCAGAAAGTGATGTCACACAGCTCAAAGGAGCTTTGAGTGTTGCCTAGCAACGCCAATGACATCCACAGCATAGGGCATTCTAATGGTTGCCATGGCGATTCTAGCACAGAGGCCTGCTTTACAATTGGTAGTTTCCGGATTCTAGAATGTGATGATGTCATAGTCCCAGACAGGGACAAGAAACAGATTTTCCTATTAATAACATTGTGCTTTGCTATGAAAATATCCAAAAAGGTAAATTCACAAATGTTGAACTGGATGATTTCCACTTGTGACTACACTGCCAACTGCCTAGACTTCACATGTGGACACTGCATCAGACGTAGCGCAGCAATAAACCACCAGTCATCCCTCCTTCTGTTGAATAATACTGCCTTTGTCAGAATCACCCTTGCTAGATTTGTTGCCCCTTTCTCTGTAACTGCTGTTGTCAGGCTCATTTTGATCTTAACATGTTTGTGTTAACCCGCTCTACCTGATCCTGGTATGTTTATTTTGCTATTGTGTCTGTAAATCAAGATATGAACATTAATAACAGACAAATCAGGCACCTTTTTTCCCCAAGGTCACTCCTGCTACCATTACGAACAGGTTTGATTGACAGTGTTGCTAAGCGCCTGCTATATGCTAGACCAGCAGTGCTGACTAGGGGCGTCACCTTCATCAGCTTTGCTCCAGATTGGCACTTTGGTTGCTATGACATATGGAACTTGGCTCTAAATTGGCCCCTATAGCCGCTAGCCTCAATGAGCTTCATTTGACTGGAGCCGAATGCTATGGGTGACGTCACACTCCCTCAGTCCACTTCCTTATACAGCTTTTCATATCCTGAGTGAAAGTTGGAGCTGCGGTTTGGGTGGGACCCCAGAAGAATCACGACACTGAATGTGATCTGTCCCCAGCCCATGTGCAGAGCAGTGTGTTGCTGACCTCAGGGCCAGGGGCCACAGGGAGGAAGTGACATCACACCCCATCAGTTCAATGGTTTTATATTTGGTTTTATGCAATGAGAATATCAGAGGAGGGCAGCGAGTCAAAATAGAGTCATTGTACACAAATAAATGACAATATAATCACAAAATAAAGTTTTTTGGAGAATTCAAATGTGAATGCTGCATCTCCACCCTGTGCACACCCTCTCCCCCTGCTGCCCTGTCCTCTTGCTGCTGTCACACTGAAAGCATCTCCACTGATATATCCCTCAATATTAAAGTATTTTTGATGATTTTCCTTTATAAAGGACTTCATTCCACTTTCCTTAGTTGCCTTAGTTCATTATCTGTCAAAAGGTCATTAAAGCTGATTTTCAAACTCACTCTTCAAAACACTTCAAAGATTAGGCACAAGTCTGTTGTGTGAAACAATGTAAACGTCTGTAACAGTACAATAAAAACAGCTGTTTATTTACTTCTAGGGACCTGTGAGTGGAGGTAGGTCACTTGAGTGGCCTCTGGGTGGAGGTCTTCAGCCTGTTGCATCCTGCTGAGTGCGCAGGGCTCATGAGGATGACGGTGGCCAGTATGCGATCGGAGGCCGTGCCGCTGCACATGGTCAGTTTGGTTAGTTTTTTCCATGTGATGACTCTTGGAGGGCAGTGATGTGGTGCAGCTGTGAGTGACCCCCACAGAGAGGATACAATACAGCACCGTGACACTAAAACTACTGTCTGGGATAGTATCAGGGAGTTGGGTTCCTATGATTCTTTGCCACAATGCACCTGATTGGAAATTTTTTCTCAGTTCAAAATCCGTCTGTTGTCTTAAATGCTTTTTAATCATTAGCTTCCACTACACTCTATGTCTGCTCTGTCCTCGCCTCATCTCCTGGTGTCCTCGCTGCTCTACACTTTTGTTTAATCCATACACTTACAGAGGAGTGTCACAGCAGGACTCATATCTGATTCACTGAGATATTTCATGGCCTTGGTCTTATTTTCTTAATTAAAGCAATAGCACTGCTGCTCCACATGTAAACAAACAGTGCCGTGTGATGACATCACCGGGCCGTGGCTCATTTGGTTGTGCAGGTGTGAGTGCGGGCCATGGGGGCCATTGAACCCTAGGCAATCGAGCTTGAGCACGGTTCAAAAGTCCTAGTGTGAGTGTGCTCTTATTTAGCAGCTTTTACCAAACAATGCCTGATGGAAAGATAATTTATCTTGAAAAAATAAATAAATACAGGCTCTGTACAGTCAGGGCGAGAGGGATCTGGCTGCAGACCTCCACCCAGAGGTCCCTCATGTGGCCTACGTCCGTCCACAGATCCCTAAAAATAAACAAACAGCAGCTGAGCCAAACGATCGGCAAAGACCAGTTTCTTGGTTGCTATTAACCTTAACCATTACAGACTTGTGCCTAATTTTAAGCAGACACAGGGCCTATAGCATCACACAGGGACAAACTGCATCTAATATGCCTATGCTATTTACACCCTTGTATATTTGCCCTGATAGCTAAATATCATTTTTTAAATTTGTTTGTTTTAAACTAGCACTGAGTCATGTTTGCCTGCAAGTTCTGGGGTTTAGGTTTAAACCAATTGGCTTGAGGTTAAGAACTCAGACCCAACTGAGAGACTTAAGTGAGGCTAACATAAATTTAAGATTGAGTAACCCCAGGGTTTAATAATCTCATTGCATTTTATTCCATTTTACCTTCTAAATTATGTTTTATGTATTATTTCATATGCACTTAACTGATAAACAAAGAAGCGGTGTCTAAAAATATATATATTTTAAAGAATTTGAACATTTGAAGAACATTTGCATTTCACTGTGGTACAGCAGAGAGTGTGAAGAGTGGTTCAGTTTGAGAAAAGTCTTCCACCTGTTCCACCAATCTGTGTCTCACTGGCAGCAGGTGAATGTGGACCGGTGGATTCACTCTGCCACAGCATCCAACACAACATTCTCCAGCTAAACTCAGACAAGACTGAACTTATAGTCTTTGGCCCACAGAAACAAATAGAACATGTCAGCAGTCACTTTGTGTCTCTCTCTTTAATACCCTCAAATCAAGCTAGAAATTTAGGTGTAACAATGGACTCAGGCTTGAACTTTAACAGCCACACTAGGCAACGCCAGAGAAATGGAGGGTCCAGCCTTTCTCAAGGAGTTAGGTTCCTTGCTCAGGTTCCTTCCCCCCCCCAGCGAAGTGACATTCCATGCCCCCAGAGCAAGTCTCCATGTCTGGAGATCTGGTCGTTGAGGCCCCCACCTTCGAGTTCCACCCAGATCTCCATGCACCTGCTCTTACGGATCCCCCCGGGTGGTGGGTCCACATAAGTACAGCCCCACTTTGCTCTTTCGGGCTGGGCCCGACTGGGCCCTGTGGGGAAAGCCCTGGCCACCAGATGCTCGCTCTCGAGCACCCACCCTAGGCTTGGCTCCAGGATGGGGGCCTGGTGACGCCAGTCCGGGTGATGTAGTTAGCCTTGCTCTTTCACTTGTCATAAGGGGCTTCTGAACCGCTCTTAGTCTGACCTGTCCCCCTCGACCTGTTTGCCATGGGTGACCCTACCAGGAGCATGAAGCCCCTGACAACATAGCTCCCAGGATCATGTGAGTGCTCCTTCACCACTTTAAGGTGGCGGTTCAGGGAAGGTTATTATAGGTTATTATAGGTATTTATGTTTTGATTTGTATTGTCATTTCAATGTCTGTCTTATTCTGTAAAGCACTTTGAATTACTTAATGTAGCAATTGTGTTGTACAAATAAAGTTGCCTTGTCTGTTATCTACCATGTCCCTTCCCTCTGGTGTAGCCCAGTGCAGGCCACAGCCTGGAACAGTTCACTAAAGAAACAGATACATATCACTGTAGAAGATTTTTTATATGTTTTTTAATTATTCAGTTTTTGACAAACCCGTGTACAATCCTATCACATTTTTTACTAGACAGAGATCAATGAAGATAGCAGCACATTGACAGTCTGAGCTGAGTTGTCTGTGTAGACCCTCAGTCGTCCAGCTCTGATCCATAGCAAACAACGAAGTTAAATCTGTCAACTGGACAAATGTATTTTTGTTAGGAAAGAGAATCCTTCCTTAAACAGAAATGGGGGCCTGAGACATAACCTCTCCCCCATCTACAACTCCATCCTCAGACCCAGAACAATGAGAACAATAGCAGGGTCGTTAAGGGCTGAATAGGGTAGTTTCAGCTGAAACTGGAGACAATAGCTGTTTACAGTTTCAGTGTAGTTAGCCCCTCCTCTCAGATAGATTTAAAGGCAGTGGTCACCAGCAATCTGACCAGAACTGAAGAAGCGGCTTGGATGAGCAGCAAAACGTCTTCACTACTACAAGATTTGTCCAGTTTACAGATTTAATTTCTTTGTCTGCTATAAGTCTGAGCTGAGGTTACAGGGCTCATCTCCAGGTCCGACACATAAACATGTGCAGTGAAGAGACAGGAATCTCCACACATGGACATAAGAAATTTATCTCTCATCAAAAACAGCACATGATGAACAACATGATTCTAAAGACCTTATAACACAGCAAACCCATCTCCAATTCAGCTCCTTCAGCGCTTCAGATCCGTACAATATTTGAAAATACTATACTGATCTAAGACAAGACACTTATTTAGACTTTACTCGCCTCTCCAAACTGGATTAGATTTTAGAGCTGCAGAAATCCACTATCTCATCGGCTTAGTTTAAAAGGTTGCTGAAGGTTGCTTCCACTTCAGTAGCAATTTCCCTCAAGAGGTGCGACAGAGTCTCAGGGTCAACTGAAGATGAACCGAAGAAGTATGTCATAAGTTCGCAAAAGTACAAGTACACCAATCCGTATAACAGTCCTTGTCCAAATGATGTGGCAACTGTCTGCACCAGTAGGGAACCCAAAATACGTGTGACAAATCCCAGACATGAGCATAATGCTGTTGGGATAAGAGTTGCACCAGCCAAAGAAAGAGCTGCGCATGTCTGTAAAGGACCTATGGAAAAATCGCTTCCCTCAAAAGGATTTAGCTCGTCATTATTGGTGATGATGTTTAAATCGAGAAGACTCGTGTCTAATCGTGGAAATAGCTGAACAAGAACCGCTAACTCGTTTTCTCCCGTTAACTCTGCCTCGTCCTGATTGGTCCACTCCACCAAATTATCACGGTGGATGGATTCCCTTACATCCATGTCCAGCTCATGATCAGGCGGATTGGAGTTATATCCATCTATGGATTCTGTGGAGCCGTCTGATTCCAAATCTAAGGACAAGGCCTTGTGATCAGTATCATGGTCAACTTCTGCCACCTGGCTCGAGTCTTCTGTTGATGGCCACATAAAGGAATAAAAATAGTCCCTAACAAAAAGGATTGGAGCAACAAGTTTGTACAAAAGCTCTCCATTGAGTTTCGCAATAATCCCCAAATTATTTTCATCAAAAACACCATCATCATCAGAATGGCTGCTGGTTTCACTTTCATTGTCACGCCGGTCTGCAGACTCATTGGAGGCTTGGGGAAAGTTGGAGGATTGTGGTTCAGCCATGTTTAAAACGAGAGGACTTGTGTCTAATCCTGGAAATAGACGAGCAAGAACCGCTAACTCATTTTCAACTGAGAACTCTGCCTCATCCTGATCGGTCCACTCCACAAAATTCACTTCAGCTTCTTCAGCATTATCAAGGTGGACGTATTCCCTTACATCCATGTCCAGGTCATCGTCAGATGCGTTGGAGTCCGATGGATTGGAGTTATATCCATCGATGGATTCTGAGTCATCTGATTCCGAACATAAGGACAAATCTTCACAGTTTACAGGGACCCTATATAAACTGCCTCTATGAAGAACCCAGCTCTCCAACTCCTCATCACTGTCAGCCTGGCTGAGCACTTCATCACTCTGACTGGTTTCATCTTCCTCATCTTGGCCACTTGACCAAGATGAGGAAGTGTCAACCTCCCTTTCATCAGCGATAGGCTCCCAGGTCTCTCCCCGGGCTTGGGCTTCTGTTAGTGGGAACTCAAACCGAGGTTCCCCCTCGGTCTGACTGGTTTCATCTTCCTCATCTTGGCCGCTTGACCAAGATGAGAAAGTGTCAACCTCCCTTTCATCAGCGATAGGCTCCCAGGTCTCTCCGCGGGCTTGGGCTTCTGTTAGTGGGAACTCAAACCGAGGTTCCCTCTCCTCTATCAGGTGGGACCAGTTATTATACATTGAACGGTTGATCCTGTTCATAGAATGTTCATACTGTGTATTCCATTTCACACACGCATCTTGCCATATAATCCATACCTCCTGAACTTGTGACTGAGTGTCCTGGATCATTAACCGGTGATAGTTAAGTCTTTTTTCATGTTCCTCGATCTTAGCTTGCAATGCAGCCATTTGAGACTGAGTTGACCTACATTGTTCACAAGTTTGAGTCGGTCTGGCTGTCTCCTGAATTTCTTTGGACCCTTCCATTTGAGCGAAAGATGTAGAGGCTTCGCAATCTGTTTGGGCCATCTCAAAACTTTTTATAACTTTAAAGATATCGATCAGTATATCTACTAGTACTAGGTAATGCTTAGTAGTGATACGCAAATATGCAATTCTAATACTCAGCTCGTCAGTGTACTCTTGTAAATGCCTTTGACTGTCCGACAAACAGGGGAGTCACTATCACACACTGAAAGTGATGTGACTTCAGAAAGTGATGTCACACAGCTCAAAGGAGCTTTGAGTGTTGCCTAGCAACGCCAATGACATCCACAGCATAGGGCATTCTAATGGTTGCCATGGCGATTCTAGCACAGAGGCCTGCTTTACAATTGGTAGTTTCCGGATTCTAGAATGTGATGATGTCATAGTCCCAGACAGGGACAAGAAACAGATTTTCCTATTAATAACATTGTGCTTTGCTATGAAAATATCCAAAAAGGTAAATTCACAAATGTTGAACTGGATGATTTCCACTTGTGACTACACTGCCAACTGCCTAGACTTCACATGTGGACACTGCATCAGACGTAGCGCAGCAATAAACCACCAGTCATCCCTCCTTCTGTTGAATAATACTGCCTTTGTCAGAATCACCCTTGCTAGATTTGTTGCCCCTTTCTCTGTAACTGCTGTTGTCAGGCTCATTTTGATCTTAACATGTTTGTGTTAACCCGCTCTACCTGATCCTGGTATGTTTATTTTGCTATTGTGTCTGTAAATCAAGATATGAACATTAATAACAGACAAATCAGGCACCTTTTTTCTCCAAGGTCACTCCTGCTACCATTACGAACAGGTTTGATTGACAGTGTTGCTAAGCGCCTGCTATATGCTAGACCAGCAGTGCTGACTAGGGGCGTCACCTTCATCAGCTTTGCTCCAGATTGGCACTTTGGTTGCTATGACATATGGAACTTGGCTCTAAATTGGCCCCTATAGCCGCTAGCCTCAATGAGCTTCATTTGACTGGAGCCGAATGCTATGGGTGACGTCACACTCCCTCAGTCCACTTTCTTATACAGCTTTTCATATCCTGAGTGAAAGTTGGAGCTGCGGTTTGGGTGGGACCCCAGAAGAATCACGACACTGAATGTGATCTGTCCCCAGCCCATGTGCAGAGCAGTGTGTTGCTGACCTCAGGGCCAGGGGCCACAGGGAGGAAGTGACATCACACCCCATCAGTTCAATGGTTTTATATTTGGTTTTATGCAATGAGAATATCAGAGGAGGGCAGCGAGTCAAAATAGAGTCATTGTACACAAATAAATGACAATATAATCACAAAATAAAGTTTTTTGGAGAATTCAAATGTGAATGCTGCATCTCCACCCTGTGCACACCCTCTCCCCCTGCTGCCCTGTCCTCTTGCTGCTGTCACACTGAAAGCATCTCCACTGATATATCCCTCAATATTAAAGTATTTTTGATGATTTTCCTTTATAAAGGACTTCATTCCACTTTCCTTAGTTGCCTTAGTTCATTATCTGTCAAAAGGTCATTAAAGCTGATTTTCAAACTCACTCTTCAAAACACTTCAAAGATTAGGCACAAGTCTGTTGTGTGAAACAATGTAAACGTCTGTAACAGTACAATAAAAACAGCTGTTTATTTACTTCTAGGGACCTGTGAGTGGAGGTAGGTCACTTGAGTGGCCTCTGGGTGGAGGTCTTCAGCCTGTTGCATCCTGCTGAGTGCGCAGGGCTCATGAGGATGACGGTGGCCAGTATGCGATCGGAGGCTGTGCCGCTGCACATGGTCAGTTTGGTTAGTTTTTTCCATGTGATGACTCTTGGAGGGCAGTGATGTGGTGCAGCTGTGAGTGACCCCCACAGAGAGGATACAATACAGCACCGTGACACTAAAACTACTGTCTGGGATAGTATCAGGGAGTTGGGTTCCTATGATTCTTTGCCACAATGCACCTGATTGGAAATTTTTTCTCAGTTCAAAATCCGTCTGTTGTCTTAAATGCTTTTTAATCATTAGCTTCCACTACACTCTATGTCTGCTCTGTCCTCGCCTCATCTCCTGGTGTCCTCGCTGCTCTACACTTTTGTTTAATCCATACACTTACAGAGGAGTGTCACAGCAGGACTCATATCTGATTCACTGAGATATTTCATGGCCTTGGTCTTATTTTCTTAATTAAAGCAATAGCACTGCTGCTCCACATGTAAACAAACAGTGCCGTGTGATGACATCACCGGGCCGTGGCTCATTTGGTTGTGCAGGTGTGAGTGCGGGCCATGGGGGCCATTGAACCCTAGGCAATCGAGCTTGAGCACGGTTCAAAAGTCCTAGTGTGAGTGTGCTCTTATTTAGCAGCTTTTACCAAACAATGCCTGATGGAAAGATAATTTATCTTGAAAAAATAAATAAATACAGGCTCTGTACAGTCAGGGCGAGAGGGATCTGGCTGCAGACCTCCACCCAGAGGTCCCTCATGTGGCCTACGTCCGTCCACAGATCCCTAAAAATAAACAAACAGCAGCTGAGCCAAACGATCGGCAAAGACCAGTTTCTTGGTTGCTATTAACCTTAACCATTACAGACTTGTGCCTAATTTTAAGCAGACACAGGGCCTATAGCATCACACAGGGACAAACTGCATCTAATATGCCTATGCTATTTACACCCTTGTATATTTGCCCTGATAGCTAAATATCATTTTTTAAATTTGTTTGTTTTAAACTACTAATTAACCTACATGTGGGGGGCCGTGAGAGCCTGTGAGATCAGCCACTACTGAGGCTTTGTTTGATTCTGACTTTACTTCAGTCCGGTGTTTTCTTTCCTCTGTCACAGTTTAGGTGTTGTGCCTGAAGTCCTGCTTTTTAGTTTGGAGAAAGGAAGGGCATCTGATGCACAGGGGTACTGGAGGATGGGAAGGTATCTAACAGCACATAATGGTGGGGCGTCTGACACACAATTATGATTAATTTGAAACATTCATCACAATAATATAAAAAGATTATGCCCATGCCTCATGTGAAAGAACCTCCAGAATTCACTCACTGAGCTGCGGAGGCTGCACTAGCACTGAGTCATGACCATTCAGATCAGATTCAGAGAGAGAGCTTTTAAATTTAAACCAACTTGTTTTCAGCATTGAAAAACACAATATTTTACAGTTCCTTTAGCCGCACAAAGGCCTTATAGACAAGCTGGGCAGAGGGATGGCAGGGGGCAGTGTGATGAGGGTCAGCTGGTCCTCTCCTGCAACAGACGTGTCCGTGCCATAGACTGTTTATATAAATGTACATAACTAACCTGCTAGCCGCCACGTTCCAAGTAGGAAGTGATCTTGGGTGCACTCATAATTTTTGTCTTAAAATGTTCATATTAACTCGCTGTACATGATCCTAGTATTTTTATTTTGCTATTTTGTCCATAAATCAAAATATGAAGATAAATTACAAACAAATCAGGCGCCATCTTTCCCTGAGGTTGGTCCTGCTATAATTAGCAACAGATTTGATTGACAGCGTTGCAAAGCCCCCTCTCCCTTTTAAACCAGCGGTGTGGGTGGGAAGGGACGTTACCTTCAACAGCCTCACTCCGGGTTGGCTCTTTGGTTGCTATGATACTTGCAGTCATAATTCCAAATATGGAACTCGGCTCGCCTCAATGAGGTTCTTTTGACTGGAGTCGGACACTATGGGTGACGTTACATTCACTTAGTCCAATTCTTTATACAGTCTATGGTCCCTCCCCCACAGCTCCAGAGGCCCAGAGAGGAGCACAGGCAGAGGATACACATGGACAAGAGGACTTAGAACAGCCCAGAAGAAATAGGACCAAGGAGACATGGAGAAAGACCCCAGGAGCTTCTTAAACAGGTGAGGCTGTACATATGTGGATCTAGGTCTGTGTCATTCTGTGCGTTATGTCAGTGTATATGTGCACCAGAACTGGGTCAGAATGTGCAGTATGTGCAAACAGTTTGGATGCCGTTCTGAAAAAAAAAAAAAAAAACAGAGTCAGTGTCATTTATATTTACACTGTTTATTGTCTTAAAAACATGAAAAACAGAAGTAGTTCATTTCAAACAGTTTGCAGTGGTCCAAAGTTATTCCTCATTTATTCTGAACATTCTAATTACTCACCACAATGAGTGGTTTTACCTGTTTTTATGGTAACACTAACAACAACTAGCCTGCCAACACACTCATCATTCAACAATAAAATATAATATAAAATTAAATGCAGACAGAGCTTGTCAGACTTATTTGGAGCTCAAGAGCTTTTTATACAATATATCTGTGTTGGGGCACACTTTGAAAAAAAAAATGGATTTAGAGATTTTATTATTAATTATTATTTTATTTATTTAAATTTTGAAAGATGTGTCTTCAACATACAACGAGGCTTAAAGGTACACTATGTAACTTTTCTGGTAGCGGCTGAGGTCACCTCACAGACTTGCTCCAAGACCTGTTTGCTTTCATGGAGATATGTATTGCTTGGTCTGGAATGTCCCACAGAAAGGCATTAATTAATTAATGTATTTATTTTAATTAAGAATAATTGTATTATAATGAGTAAAAGCTATATTTGATTTGAACTTGTTTACCTTTACAGACAGGTCACATTTGTGAAATTTAAAATGAAACTCTCACATACAGTTCCTTTACAGGCAGTGGGACCAGACTATTTTAAAAACATCATTGAGGCTGGTCGATGCACTGGCTGTTCACTGTTGTGTTCACACAGCACACACACAGCAGCTCAGTGTGGTTCTGTTTGCTTTAGTTCAGTGAAAAACACAGCTGCTTTGGAAATGCGCTGTGTGTGATCCTGTGTGGCATCGACGATTCCTCATCTTCATCCTCATCCAGTTCAAACTATAATGAAAGCTGTAATCACTTTGAATGTAAAGTGTCTATGTAATAATACAATATAAAGTTATTTTGTAGCTCATCAAGTGTTAGTGTAATGTGTAGAGATTTTAAACATTTACTTAAAGGTTTGTCAAAAGTATTGAAAATCTGATACTAAGTTACACTTAAACTAATATTGAAACTAGAACTCACTAAAAAAGTCACGTTAATTCGACAAATTTTAGCTTTTCTGAACAGTTTTGCTAAGATAAAGAAAGTACAGTTTTTTGTATATGAAAATTACCTTGTAAAACATTTTTTTGTCTTCATTGTGTTTTCATACTCAGTATTGAGTCCTTAGTATCAAAATAGAGTTTGAAATTTTAGTACCGTGATCTGCCCCCCCAGATACGAACATGTTCAAATCATATATAACTTTTAATGCTGATTTATTCTTAATTACAAAAAACACTGAACAGGATGGACAAGTTGTTTTTGTCACTACCTAAACCCCAGCACCTGCAGCCAGTCATGACTCAGTGCTAGTGCAGCCTCTGCAGCTCAGTGAGTCTGGATGTTCTTTCACATGTTTTCACCTGTCCATAAACTGAGAATGAGTGTGTGTCAGACACCCATGTTTATAACTGTTCAAATGAATGGGAGTCAATGGGTGAACCTGATGTGAATGATTCACGGTGAAGTGGGGGAAGTGGAGAGCATTCAATATATATATATATATATATATATATATATATATATATATATATATATATATATATATATATATATATATATATATATATATATATATATATATATATATATATATATATATATATTGAATGCTCTCCACTTCCCCCACTTCACCGTGAATCATTCACATCAGGTTCAATTATTATTATTATCATTAGACCTGATATTACCACCATTTTACCTGAAATTGATCAAGTAAAATGCAAACCACAACTGCGGGACCTTGATCAAAAAAGAAATTTGCTGGTATTAGTCATAGGAACTGGCGACCCAAATCATGTGAGGCGCATTCTGCTTTCTGATTGGATAATCAACTTACCAATTACACAATTGTTTTAACAATAAATCAATATTGATTGATTGATTAGAAGAAAGCCTACGACACACACAGGCCACACAAAGATCACTGAGAGCTGCCTGGAGCTGTTCATCAGCAGGACTCACTGCAAACTCCATGAGGCTGTGGAAAACCTCCCATGAGGCCAATGACCACGTTAACGTGACCATCAAGTGTGCACCAAGAGAATCAGTCACCTCCTCTGCACACATGGGGATGAAGAGATTTGATTCTATATGGACGAGGGATTTAATAATGAAACATATAAAATTCCTGGTGAGTAGAAATCAATGTGTAACAGGTCCTAGCTGTTTTATAAGGTCCAAAGGTCCAAAGGGTTAATCATCATCATCATCATGGTGCTGTAGTTTTAGAGGTCTAGGTAAACCTCCTGAGACCCATCTCTTTCAGGATGTTGTTCGAGACTGTTCTCGAGGAGGTGAATGGGTTCGGACCCTTCCAGATTCTCATCCTAGTCCTACTGTGTTCTCCGCGCATCGTTCTGCCCTGTCACTTTCTCCTCAACAACTTCATCGCAGCCATCCCTCCTCACCACTGCGACTTTAAAGGTGACACTTATCTGTGTGTAACAATCTTGTCATGCTGTTTCCATGTCAAAATGTGAACCTCTGTTTTTGTTTTACTGCCTGCAAAATCTTGATGTCATATAACTAAAGGAATTCAATGCTAGTATGTACTCTTTTAGCCTGCCAGCAGAGGGCACAATGACCCACATTTTGCTTGTGACAGTGGCACTGCCAATGAATGAAAGGCTTTTAATTGTTTTCATAAAAATACTGTCTTAAAAACATGAAGAACAGAATTAATTCATTTTAAACAAAGTCATTCCTCACTTACCTTATGCATTCAGAGCGTCCTAATTATTCACCACGATGAGTTTATAAGCACTTCTCAGAGACCAGACCTCAGTTTATCATCATAGTGAAGATAACCAAAACAGAAAAGTGCAAAAACTGTTGTTCTGCCCATACTGTAGATTTTGTATTTGTATATCAAAGTCTATTTTTATTTACCTTATTTTAATGCAAGAAGTAGCATGCTAATGTGCACACTTCCTGATTCTCTGACAATTGTATTAGCAGCTCTTTAGGTCACAATATTTTTGCTGTGTGTGTGTTTTCAGTAAGTGCACTGTTAGCATGCAAAACTCAACTATAAACTCGTCGTGGTGAGTAATTAGGATGTTCTGAATGCACGAGGCAAGTGAGGAGTGACTTTGGACCACTGCAAACTGTTTAAAATGAACTACTTCTGTTTTTCATTAAGACAATACTTCAAAGTAAAACAAAAGTGTGACATTTCTGAATACACTGATATGTTTTCGTCACAGCTGCGGACCATGATGGCCTCCTGTCAAACCTGAGTGAACAGCAGAGACTGGTGGTGTCTCTTCCCCTGACGGAGGATGGGCTCCCAAAGGCCTGTGAGATGTTTCCTGAAGCTCAGTTTGACCTCCTGTCCAACGGCTCCTCTGGATCTGACCTACCCACAGTGCACTGCAGCAGATGGGTCTACGACAACTCCACCTTCACCTCCACACTGGCTACTGAGGTGCCTCCATGCTCGTCACTCCATTTAAATATGTTTGAAGAATATTGACCCTTTTTCAATTTGATTAAAGTGTCCCTGTTACAGTAGTTTTTCTTTTCTTTTCTATGTTGTAATGTTGTTTCCTCATCACAAACAGACCTGGAGTTGTGTTTTGTTTCATTCACACATGTTTAACACACAAACCTGACTTATTTATGTTTTTTCTTAGACTGAAAACACTCTGTTCCACCTTGTGATGTCATGTGGTAATACAGGAAGTGCTCCACTGTGTTTTTAAACTCCATATACCTTCACTAGAATCATTTGGATCATTTCATATCTGGAAAATCTCTACTCAACTAAAGTTAGAAGGAGCTGTTAACTTGAAATCTAACACTTGATGACATCACAAGGTGGAACAGAACATTTTGAGCTTTGGAGATGTAGACAGACTAATAATAAAGGGTTACTCAAACATGTGTAAATGAAACAAAACACAACTCCAGGTATGTTTTTGAGGAGGTAACAACATTATTACATGACATAAAACTCACACGAGTAAATTTCCCATAATATAGGACCTTTACTTTCAATAATTTTGTTTTAAAAATTGAACATAGATTTTAATTTAAATATAGAGCTTAGGATAGAATGTCAAAAAATGTCTATTACTAAGGAAATCCACCATTTGAAGCAGCAGTGCAAAATGTCCATAGAGTCTTTTGAGGTTAATTACATTAGCTAACATGTGTACTTTGACATATGTACATGCTGGTGTTTTAATATCAAAAGTGTCAGGCATAATTAACACTGCAAACAAAATTAAAAACTCAACCAAAGTCTTTAAAGAGGTGAAACTAACATACTCTAGTTGTTTACAGGACTGTCTGTTATAAGTTACTCCATTGAAGTAACCTAAAATGTGAAGTATTTAATTATTTGAATAAGAATTGGGGCCTTTGAGATAATTTATCTCCAATTTATAACTTCATCCTCAGACCTAAACCTGTACAAAGTAAACAATAGTGCTAGCCAGGATGCTAATAGGTGTGAAAGCCAATTTTTTGCCACTCTTCCAAGATAATCAGTTCTGCCTTTTCCTAGGTTATTGTGCTGCCCTGGTGGAGTCTGCATGGTGCTTTCAGGGTTCATTGAGAAATATGGATCACATATTTACAGTGCACCTCGGTTCAGTCCGTGTTGTTGATTAATTTTTTAAAACACGTGTTGCTGTCTCCCAGAAAAGAGGCTGCTTTTGGTGACCTAAAACTAAAACACTGTGGTTGCTTAGTGATTTATTCACTGTCTTCCAGATTAGGATATGTTGTAACTTGTGCATGGGCAGACTTTCAACATTCAAACCTGGCAACCCAGACTGAAACTTGACTCTGTTGGTCTGGAGTTGGCAAAGGCTTTTATGAGTACTTTAGAGTTGTTAACAGTCAGGTCCCGTTTGTTAAACTAGCAGAGCAACAAGTTAGCCTGTCAGCATACAAATATGTTTTAAAAGACACAAGCGCAAAATCATGATACAAGATTGTTACTTCAGAAAGTTGCCTCTAGCTTGATTCAATCTGGTTTCGCTAATCTTGAAATCCTGCCAAATAAAATCCACTTTGCATTGTCCCAGGATTGTTGCGTCACAGGTAGAAACCACACACTGTAAAGGTCCTGTATTACACAAAATGGACTCTTGTGAGTTTTCTCCAAAACATACATGGAGTTGTGTTTTCTTTCATTCACACATGTTTGAGTAATCCTGCATTATTAGTCTGTCTACATCTCCAATGCTCAAAATGCTCTGTTCCACCTTGTGATGTCATGTCAAGTTAACAGCTACCTGGTGTTTGTCTTCCTGGAGATGTTATTCCGTTGCCTGGAATATTCCCTAGTATGGCTTTAAACACATACATCTCCATTTTATTTCATAGCAGGTGTTTTATTGCCATCCCTCGTTAAAACATGCATCACCTGCTCGGAGATGGATTAGTTTAATGCTATTCTGTAGAACATTCCAGGCAAAGCAATTACATCTCCACGGAAACAAGGAGGTGGCAGACGTTATCCTGTGCACCTTTAACAGACGCCTGTGACTGACACAAGTGTGTGTTTCAGTTTGGACCTCGTACTGTACACACATAATCAGTCTCTTACACATTCATGCATGGGTTAGGTCATGGGTGAAACGTCTTGCCCAAGGACATCAATCAATCAATCAATTAATCAATTTTTCTTTATCTGTCCCTGAGGAGCAGTTTAAGCTTGAGCAGGAAAATATAATCACAATAGAAAGCTCAAACAAAAGTCTCAGTGCAGCTCAACAGCAAAGCCTCTCCTGAGTCACACTCTTCCTCTGCTCTGTTGTTTCGGTCTGCGACGAGACCCTCAAAGTATCTCCTCTGGAACATCTTCTGCCATTTCTGGTGTAGAAAGTCTGTTGCATTGTTGTAAAAAGTCTGTAGCATTTCAGAGCTAGCTGATTAGCACAGCTATCTCCAAGCAGGGTTGCCATGGATACAGGAAAAACAAACTGTGCATGCTTCACTTGTTAATTGTTCATATTCCAAAATGTTAGAAAAAAATTAAGAAGATAAACATTTTAAAAGTTTTAAAACTGCTCAGTGTGCCAGCCAGTCAGCCGCAAGAGCAACCAACCATGACCCTTCCTCTAAACCAGTCTCATTAATTCTCTGTTGTGTGTTTCAGTTTGACCTGGTGTGCGACCGGAAAAGTCTGGCCAGAACCGCCAGCACCATCTTCTTCATGGGAGTTATGTTGGGGGGCATTGCTTTTGGGTTCCTCTGTGATAAGTAGGCTATGTACACACAACCCCACTCAAAAAGACAGTCATATTAAAGCTGAACTATGTAACTTTTCTGTTGATGCTATTGCTTTACCTGGAATGTTACCCTGAAAAACAAGATCTGACCTCCTACTTAATGCCATACTGTGGAAGATTTCAGGGAATAACATCTCCATGGAGACAAAGAAATCAAAAAAGTTACATAGTACACATTTAATTGTACTGATATCCATGTTGTGCTGCAGGTATGGGCGTAAAAACATGCTGTTGTTATCGTACGCCCTGCCTGTGGTGTTCGGCCTCTCCAGTGCCTTCGTGACCTCCTACGAGATGTTTGCTGTGCTCAGGTTCTTCACAGGGTTTGGACTGACAGGAATTAGCATCATCTCCTTAGTGCTGAGTAAGATGTTTACAAGTTCATACAAGCAACAGCAGCTCAGTTAGTAGAGTGTTTGTCCACCGATTCTAACACTGCCTGTTTGAATCCCGTTATTATTATTATTATTATTATTATTATTATTGTTGTTGTTATTATTATTATTATTGTTATTATTATTATTATTATTATTATTATTATTAATAAAAAATACAGTCAGACAGTATCTCCAGACATAGCCTACAATCCCAGGACCACTTCCTCCTGTCAGGACTGAGCTGCAGAAGTCTTTTCAGTTCAGTGATCCTAATCCATGGGCTGTGTTTGACAGCTGGTCTGTTTGAACTCTTCAAAAGTCTTTGTTGATAGACTTGGAGAATAGCTCGGGTTTTTGTCCAGTTTAGACTGTCTCATAGACTGTATAGAACACAGCCTTTTAATCACATTTACAGACAGATAAATGTCCTAATACGTGGCGCAGCATAATGTAAAGAGCTCATATTAGGCTATTTTCTGATCTATGTCATAATTTTGTTTCCTCATCAAAAACTAGAGTTGTCAAGGTTAACGCAGTAACTCATATGATCAATCAAAACTGACACATCATCCACAAATTAAGGCAGATTAATCACACCCATCACTGGAACACTGGAAGAAATGAGGCCAACTCTAACAGCTTGTATCTGACACAATAAGAGCGAGTTACGCTTGCAAGCAGCAATAAAAGGCCTTAAATCTCACTAAGCCTATTGTTGGAATATGTGGGCACACAAATTGTTAGTGCTGAGACCAGGATGAGTATATTTCAAGTATTCCTTCTGGAAAGCAAAATAACTTTATGATAAAGTTAGGACTGGATCCTAAAATATGTTCTCTGAGTTGGCGATGTAAAGATGACTCTTGTATGCTCTTATTCATTTCGGGTGGTGTTGTTGTGACTTGCAGGCCTGGAGTGGAGTGACACTATCCACAGGTCCTTCATCGGTGTGATGGGCAGTACAGCCTGGTCAGTGGGGAACATGATTCTGGCAGGGTTAGCCTTCTCCATCAGGGACTGGAGACACCTGATGCTGGCAGTGACCGCTCCACTGGGACTGGCCCTGCTCAGCTGGTGGTGAGGCCAGAGACACAACACAATGTAGCATGTGTGCCAGGACCCACTGCATTCAGCAGACTTTAAAGGTCCTATATTATGCAAAATGTACTCTTTTGAGCTTTAAGCCGTGTTATAATGCTGTTACCTCCTCAGAAACAGACCTGGAGTTGTGTTTTGTTTCATTCACACATGTCTGAGTCATTGTTTTATTACTAGTTTCTCTGTATCACTAAAGCTTAAAACACTCTTGTGATGTCATGTTAACAGCTTCTTTTACCTGTAGTTCAGTAGAAATCAGAAATTCCAGGGCTGAAATGATCAAAATGATTCCAGTGAAGGTGTGTGGAGTTTAAAAACACAATGGAGCACTTCCTGTATTACCACATGACATCACAAAGTGGAAAAGAGTGTTTTATGTTTGAGAGAAGAACTCAGCCTAAATATTCAGGGTTTGTGTGTTAAACATGTGTGAATGAAACAAAACACAACTCCAGGTCTGTTTGTGATGAGGAAACAACATTATAACAGAGAGAAGTGTCTTATCCAGGTCTTATAGGTCCCCGTCTAAAACCTGCCTTGCTTGTTTATTTGTTGCTCTATTTCCTCCTTTTGGTCAATTCTCTGATTTTGTGCGCACTCTGGTGGTAGTTTAAGAGAATACAGCCTTGACATAAGAAACGTTTGGAAGTATAAATGCTGTTTATATATGAAAGTGGAGCACAGATAAGCTAAGCTCTCTGTAGCAAGAGAAAAATAAAATCTGTCAAATAGACAAACGGTTGTAGGAGTGAGGACGTTTCGCTGCTCATCCAAGTTGCTTCTTCAATTGTGGTCATATTACTGCTGGACACTGCCTTATATGTGTCTGAAGGGAGGAGCTAACTACACTGAAACTGTAAACAGCTGTGGTTTATAGTTTCTGTTTGTATGCTAGGTCTATTGTGCTACAATAACTGCACTGAGCCTAAGTCCAACTTAGCACATTCATTTAAGCCCCTAATGAGTGATTTTACATGTATTAGCAGTGTTTTCTTTATTTTCATGGTTTGGCGTTGGGCGTGAGGATGGAGTTATACAGAGGGGATAGATGACTTCACCTATCCCCCATCGATCTATAACTCCATCCTCAGAAACAGCTTGGATGAGCATCAAAACATCTTCACTCCTACAACCGTTTGTCCAGTTGACAGATTTAAACTTCGTCTTTTGCTTTGGATCAGACCTGGACGACTGAGGGATCACAGAAATAATTTCTCTCTCTGTATACTTGTAGGTGGCTTCCTGAATCTGCTCGTTGGTTATTGGCCAATGGAAAAGTGGAAAAGGCGAGATTTTATTTGAACAGATGCTCCAAGTTCAACAAGGGACAAACTCTGTCACCACAAATCCAGTTAGAGGTACAGAACAGTCATGACAGAACATGCTATTGTCAGTGGTGGAAGGTAACACAGTACAAGTGGTAAAGTACTGTACTTAAGTAAAGTACTGATGCCTAAAAATTCTACTCAAGAAAAAAAGTACTTTTCATATGATCTAAGGGGTTATTTTGACCATGTTCATGGTAACATCATGACTAAAGTTTTCCAGTTCAAGTTTAGGCTTTGAGTGAACAAAAATAAATACACAGAATTTATAATAAAATAGTTGTTGATTCATATTGCTGCTGGTGACCAAGATATGTATCATTTTTTAATTATTATCACTACATTTACACAAGTACAATTTAACAACACTTGTGTGAAATACTTTTACTTTTTAAAAGTACTCTTTAAATGGATACTTTTACTTAAGAACATTTTTTCTTGTGATAAATTTTACCCCTGTATCTGTACTTTTACTTGAGTAAAAAAATTGAGTACTTCTTCCACCACTGTCTATTCTTACTTTAAAGGTCTTATATGAGATTTTTTCCATGTATTTGAGCAAAATGTGTAGTACAGGTGTTTTGTATAAGCAGCTCTTGAGGTCAAAATAAGTGCTGTCTGCATCTACTTAGAAAGCACGTCATTGTTCAATAACAGGAAGTGTGTGTTAGCATGTACCTATGCTCCCACAATGCTGTTTTCTCACAAATAAAATACATTTTTGAAAGTGAATCCATAACACCTACCCTCACCCTGGCCATAACCTTAACCATAATCCCAAAACAAGGCCCTAACCTTACCATAACCTTACAACCCAACAAATGTGAGAACATAGAGCTAACCCTCAGGCTTGTTGTTGTTTTTCACATTTTTAAGAAGGAAAAATCAGGTACAACACCTTAAATTGAAAGTGTTTGTTTTTCAAATCTTATATGCTGTTCTCTTCTTTAGAGTTTCATTGACATAAAAGGCACAAAGAAAGCTGAGAAAACATATAATTTTCTCGACCTGGTCAGAACTCCAAGGATACGGTCCTACACCATCATCACTGGAATTGTCTGGTGAGTATTGGTGGTGTAATGACGTCATGCTGCCAGAGGGGGCGACACAAAGTTTTCCCTATTGATTACACTGGACTTTACCATGAAATATCCAAAAGGTAAATTCACAAACGCTGAAACTGGTATTTTCATTTATTGACTAAACCCAAGGACTCACTGTATTACAACATAATTTAGCATTTTAACTATTTAAATTTGAGCTGTTCCCGTTTGTATTAATTACAATTGGCCTATGGAATGTTGTGGTGTCATCTGAAAACATAGACTGTATAAAGAAGTGGACTGAGTGTGTGTGACGTCACCCGTATGTGTCCATGTCCATTTATATATACAGTTTATGGTGAATTCATAACAAAAATGACATGACTGGTTGCCGTGAATGAATGAATGCCCTCTGCTGTCTGATGGCTGCACTGCAGGTACGGTGTCGCTCAGACGTACTATGGCATCAGTCTGAACATCAGTGGCTTTGGGCTGAGCATTTACTTAACTCACTTCATCTACTCCGCCATCGAAGTACCCGCCAAGTGGACCATTTTTGTTCTGCTCAACATCATCGGACGCAAGTGGTGCCAGGCCGGGACGCAGCTCCTCACCGGAATCTGCATCTTCATCAACATCTTCATACCAGACAGTAGGTCACAACACTTTACAAAGATGAGTGGATCTGGAGGCATATCCTGTCTACTTGATTTCAGAAGGTGTGATTGACAGACGGATTAACCAATCAGAGAGATGCATCGTCGTTCGAGTAAAAACAAACATGGCGGCTTATGTTTTAAAAAAGGGAGAAAATAACACAGAGGGATGAGAAACATGGCTGATTTGTGTCGAATCAACAAGAATTATACTTTTGTCCTGGCTTTGTTGTTTATAGTCTTAAAATGACCAAAAAAAGAAAGTAAATTCTGTCTGACAGCACGGCCATCTTGAGATGACATCTGTTGTTGTTGTCTGAGAAGGGTTGCTAGGCTTCAGTGACCCATCCCACACAAGAGCATATGACGAGTCTGTATACGTGTCTTCTATGTCTTCTGTGATGCACATACAAGCACACATGGAGCTGAACAGTGTGAACGAGCAGACTGCCGGTTGCTATAGTCATAGAAATCTTGTAATCAAATGCCCTGCGCACTTCAGCTTCATGTTTTGTAGATGCTCCACTGTAAGCCATCTGCGACATCATATGCTTGTATCTATGGAGAAAGATAAACAGGGCCTGTTCCCACAACTAGGAAAGTTACAAATTGCAACTTTAAGCAATAAGAAATAAAACACAATGCTTGATTCTGTGTTAAAAGTCCTATATTACACAAAATCGACTTGTGAGCTTCAAGTGAAGTTATAATGCTGTTACCTCCTCAAAAACATACTTGGAGCTTTGTTTTGTTTCATTCACACATGTTTCAATAACCTTTTATGTGTGTTTTCATCTCCAAAGCTCAAAATGCTCTGTTCCACCTTGTAATGTCATGAAGTGATAGTTTTCAAGTTAATGGCTGCCTTTTACCTTAAGTTCACTAGAGACTGGCAATTCCAGGGCTGAAATGATCAAAATGAATCTAGTGAAGGTGTATGGAGTTTAAAAACACAGTGGAGCACTTCCTGTATTACCACATCACATCACATCACATTTTCAGTTTGCAAAAGAGCATAGCCTAAATATGCAGGATTAAACATGTGTGAATGAAACAAAACACAACTCCAGGTCTGTTTGTGATGAGGAAACAACATTATAACATAGATCAGAAAATAGTGTAATATGGGCCCTTTAAATGCCTACACAATGTTAACCTGTTGAACTCAAACGTCCTTCTCCTGCTCACAGGCCTGTGGTATGTGCGTGCAGCCATTGCCATACTAGGAAAGGGAGCCTCTGAAGCTGCCTTCACAACAGTCTTCTTATACACTACTGAAATTTTCCCCACCGTCATCAGGTAGGTCCACTACTGCCTCTGTTCTGAACGCTCCTGTACAGCTCATTGCTGCCCCCTGCAGACAGAACGCTATGGGCTACACCGCCTTCATGAGCCGCCTGGGCGTATGCATCTCTCCTCTGATCCTGCTGCTGGAGGACGTGTGGGTGACCCTGCCTCAGATCATCCTCTGCACCGGGGCCATTCTGTCGGGTCTGGTGGTGCTGCTCCTGCCTGAGACGCTCAACATCCACCTGCCGGAGACCATAGAGGACGTGGAGAACCCGAGGTGAGGGGGTGTGGCTTGTACACTACATATATACATGGACATAGCTAACCTGCTGGCTATTGCATTTCAAACAGGAAGTGAGCAAGGGCACGGAGGGGATCCTTAGAGCTCAGGTTTATTATCACTTGGATGTTGTTTCAAGTGTAAAAGATTTGATAGCACATTAGAAGTAGTTTGTCCATGTGTTGCTGTAGTGAATGATCTGGATGTGAGTTTTTACACAAATCCTGACTCAAATCGGGGAGTCACTAGCCCTGTAGATTCATTTTTGCAGATTAATTTCCTCTTTGTCATTCCAGGCGTAAAGGAACATCTGATGGTGTTGAATCCACAGAGGCTCGTCTGGACTCCAAACTTTCACCTGGTCTAACATAGTTGAGCAGCTGTTTGAGGGGAAGCTCACTCACCCGGCCTCGTCAGTGGAACAATGTTTCACACTAACTGAAAAAATGGACGTCCGATTGTTTTCTTGTAGTTTCTTAACATGTCCGTGTTGAGAGGTCAGGGGTTACATTGTTGGAGACTTGCTAAGAGATATGTGCTTTTTTTTATAACAAACAAACAATATATGTAGTTCAGTAGTAGTCTATAATACAGATTCTTGTTGTAGTACAGTGAGGTATTGGGCCCAGGCACTGACAGGTTCAACATTTGAGAATTTACCTTTTGGAAGTTTCATGGCAAACGTAAAACCCTCATGTGGGAGTATGACAGCATCACCTTTGAGAATCTAAAAACACTATTACATTCTATAGCAATATGTGCAGGAGCAACTGAACCCAGGCTACAAAGTTATTTTCATAATCAAGTGCAGATAAACTGGAACCAGCTGTTGCTAAAGTTCTTTGTTTTTTTTAAGTATGTTAGATGTTACCAGCTCAGCTATGTTCATCACAAGAGCAGGGTGTAAAGGGTGTAGTGGCGCTTGTGATCTTGTCCAATCATTGCAAGGTATGGTTCACTTTCACCTTTAGTCTTTGCCCTCAGAGAAATGCACCTCAGGGGAAGCCCATTCCCTCAGAGCTGAGAAGAGGAGGGACTCATTTTATAACTGCCTAAATATAGGTTTTTACACTAATTATAAAATATGTGTTGTTATACTAATCACTCAAATATTGTCAATAAATTCTTACACATTTTGTGAGTTGGATTTTAACAACTGGATCATTGTTACATACTTGTTTGACTGTTCACTTTTAGCTGTTTCAATGGAATCCACAAACATGTTTACCAGGAGCATCCAGAGGAGCAGACAGCCCCACACCAGCAGAGCAAGACCAGCACCAGATCAACCAACACATACACAGGGGACCAGAATAAGACCAGAATAAGACCAGAATGAGACCAGCATAAGACCAGTATGAGACCAGTATGAGACCAGTATAAGACCAGCATAAGACCAGTATAACACCACTGTAAGACCAGTATAAGACCAGTATAAGACCAGCATAAGACCAGTATAAACCAGAATAAGACCAGTAAAAGACCAGTAAAAGACCAGTATAAGAGCAGTAAAAGAGCAGCAAGGCCATAACATGTACTCCAATAATCATGTGTCATGTAAATTGTGAACATTCTTTGAATGTAATAACATTACAAAAATGACATATTTCATTACATCACAATTGGTTTGGTCCAAGGTTATTCCTCTCTTACCTTATGCATTCTGAACATCCTAATTATTCACCATGATGAGTTTATAAGCATTTTTCACAACTTTCCGAGACCAGAGTTTTGTCATCACGATAAAGCCAACAACAACTAGCATGCTAACTGCACACTATACGATGCTCTATAAGTAGATGCAGACAGCACACAGCGGACTTATTTTGGCCTCAAGAGCTGCTTTAAAAATATATCTGTAGACAATGAACCAGGATAAAAGTTGACTTTGCATTCTGTGTCTTCTTTAAACTCAAAGTCTTGTGTCGACCGCCTGTGCCACCGTCACCACTGCCTCCTCTCTGTGCCCAGCGGGTGTTGAGTGACAGCAAGACAGGGCCTTCAGCACCTCCCCGGGCCCCTGTGTCATGAACAAGTACAACAAAGGGTCCACTAGGGGCCCCAAGTACAGCAACATGTGAGCCACCAGGCCGAGATACTCCAAGGCCTCCCTGACCTCCAACGCTCCCAGTAACACGCTCAAAACATACGGCAGATACAATGCGCTATAGTTCACCCAAATCGCGGCAATCCCGTACACTGCTCTCCTCCTCTCCACAGTGGGACGGTTGGATCGCGAACACGCCAACGCTCTCCACGAATCCAAGGCGAAGAACAACAAGAGAGGGAACGGTGCCAACAAAGCTACAGCGAACCAGAAGGTGTACCTGAAAATCGCCAAGGCCAAAACGCCAAACGGGACGACCCATTTGAAGGCAATGAAGAATTGGCTGGTCTTGCAGGAAGAGGAAGAGGAGACGCATTGAGGGTAGGCAACCACAAAATGGCGCTCTTGGGAGATGAAAAGCATGAGGTAGATGTTGGAGATGAGGCCAAAGTTGAAGATGAGGTCAGTGATGTTGGTGGAGGAGGACGAGGAGAGGGTAGGTAGAGACGCTTGTGAAGAAGACTCATCCACAGCGGGACGTCCGAGGAAGCTGAGGATGTCCGAGACCAGCAGAAGTGTGATGTGAGGAGGGACTTTGCGCTCTCCTGGAAATAATGTAAATGGCAAAAAATGAGTATACAGTAATAATGGGGCTGTGTGATTAAAGCTACAGTGTGTAACTTTATAAATACACGGCTTGAGTGAATAATCTAATTTCATAAAATAGAAGAAATTACATGTTGTTGTAGTTAAATGTGTTGTTAAAATCCATTTTGTATTTTTTCTTGAGTTTTCAGACAATCTTAAATCTTTTTAGCTGTGTTTGCTAATGTGTGCAATTGTCCAGGTCTGATCCATCGCAATTGACAGACGAAATCTGTCAACTGGACAAATTGTTGTAGGACTGAAGACGTTTCACTGCTCATCCGCTTCTTCAGTTCTGGTCAGATTGCTGCTGGACACTGCCTCATATCTATCGGAAGAGAGGAGCTAACTACACCGAAACTGCAAACAGCTATTGTCTTCCTTTAATGGCCCTATTCAACCTTTAATGGCCCTACTATTGTTCTGATCTGAGGTTGGTGTCACCGTGGTAACTCCTGAACATTCTGCCTATAGAGATACATGTAGAACACCCCCAGCGTGATGTCACTGCACAGTATCAATACAATGAAAGGTGAAACTAAATTATTTAAGACAAGATGGTCACAGCATTTCTATCAAATGCAAAAAAAAAATAAAATAAAAAATCATGAATTCAAAACAAGGTGCTGGTAGCTGTAGGTATTAGTGTCTTAGTACAAACCTAAAGATATAAAAAATGTTGTAAGATCTGAAAGTGCATATCAGAGCCTCAGACATTAAGTAGTGTAAGTCTAGTTTAATGTGAGAAATATGAGTTTACGTTACTTAAAGGGCCCATATGAGGCTATTTTCTGATCTATGTTATAATGTTGTTTCCTCCTCACAAACATAACTGGAGTTGTGTTTTGTTTCATTCACACATTTAACACACAAACTCTGCATATTTAGGCTGAGTTCTTCTCTTAAACTGAAAACACTCTGTTCTACCTTGTGATGTCATGTGGTAATACAGGAAGTGCTCCACTGTGTGTTTAAACTCCATACACCTTCACTGGAATCATTTTGATAATTTCACCCCGGGAATTGCCAATTTCTACTGAACTAAAGGTAAAAAGAGATGTTAACTTGAAAACTACCACTTCGTGACATCACAAGGTGAAGGTGGAACAGAGCATTTTGAGATTTGGAGATGTAGACAGACTAATAAAGCAGGGTTACTCAAACATGTGAATGAAACAAAATAAATCTCCAGGTTTGTTATTGAAGAGGTAATAATATTATAACATGACTTAAAGTTCATAAGAGTCAATTTTATGTAACATAGAACCTTTAAATTAGGTCACACAAATATTAAACCCGATTATAAATATTTTTCTGCTGAAATTCGTACACATCTGACAGTTGTTGTTGTTTGGATGTTGTTTCAGAGGCTGCTGTAATGTCTGGGAACCACTTTGAATGAGTTTAATGATTGGTGTTTTATCTCTGTCTAACATAACATATTAGATTACATATTAGCTTCATCAGATCTGAAAATGTTACAGTCTAAAGTCTAAGTCATTTCATGTAGTAGTTATGATCATGAACGTCAGTGTGCTCTGACTTTTTCCCCCAGGTCTGATGTAGAGTTATAATTTGTCTCCATCTAGTGGTGAACAGAGATATTATCTAATTATATTCATGAATAAAAGAGAAGGGAAAAAATAAGGAAAGGCTCTGACAGTTTTAACACAGGTCTTACAATCACATCTGACCCTGTGTGTTCAGAGCCTTGACCTGCAGATAGAGACACATACAAGTGTGTCTCATTCTCAGTTTATGGACAGGCCTCATGTGAAAGAACCTCCAGAATTCACTCACTGAGCTGCAGAGGCTGCACTAGCACTGAGTCATGATTGACTGAAGGTGCTGGGGTTTAGGTAGTGACCATTCAGATCAGAAAGAGGTATTTTAGGTTTAAATTAACATTACAATTTTTATGAGTAAAAGATATATTTAAATCAAACCTGTTTACCTCATATCTGTGACACAGATAGGTCATGTTTATGGAATTTAAAGTCAAAATCTTGCACACTCTTCCTGACATGTTTTAGATTCAGCATTATGACAAGGTTTCAAATCCATTTTTTTCCCCATTTTGTACCATCTTTAAATATTCAGACTGATTTTCACTGGCCCAAACCCAAAACACCTCATAGTGAAAGCACTAACCTTTGGACAGCTTCCGGAGCGTGTAAATAGCCGCTCCTATCGCGGGCAGGCCCACGATAAAACTGAGCCAGCTGATAACTGTGGCCGCCTGGACCGAGGCTGTAGCACTGGAGTTATTGGTCTGATTCCCAGTGTGGCTCAAGAGCACGTGGGCAGCTGTCAGGACCCCGTTGACCATACTGTGCATAGTGACAGGTAACAGGGGGACATAGAGAAGAGTGACAAAGAATGTGGGATTATGTTTGTGGTACAGTGGCAGAGTGGTTAGCATCCTCGTCTTGGTTCAATGCTGGGCTGCTTTTTAGCCTTTTGTATAGGTCAAATGGATCGACGACATGAACTGGTCATTTTTCTCTCTAGGATGTGGTCAGAGGGGGCTTGAGGAGACAAAAACTGGGGCGAAATTAGCTCAGTATTTGTTCATCAAGGCGTTTGAAGAGGTTGCTGGTTCGAATCCCACTCTCAACATCAGCATCATTGATAGAGTGCTCAGATCCCCACAGGTTGGCAGAGCAATTCCAGCTCCCACAGATGAATGCTGTTGTTGTGTCCTTGGGCAAGACACTTAACCCACCTCGCCCCCAGTGTCTGTGTGCACTGGTGTATGAATGAGTAACTGGTTCCTTGATGGAAAGTGGTTTGAGTGACTTAAAGGTGAAAAAGTGCTATATAAAAATATAATGTTTAGCAAAAATTGTACTTAAAAAGTAAAAGTAACTTCAAAATAAAGTAACTGTGAGAGTAACTATAGGAGTAACTAAAAGTAACTGTGAAAGTAACTAAGAGTAGTTTTGAGAGTAACTGTAATCACATTACTCTAAACAGATGTATCTTTTTCCATGGCAGTTATCTGATTACTCCAGAAATCAGATCATAATCAGATTTTTGGTGTCTATGGAAACAGAGCCACTGCTTTGCTCTCATCCACAAATGGATAAATAAAGATAAAACGATGGCCTTGTACAAAATCCAGCACATTGGTAACTTTGCAGTATTTTGATGAAAAGAAAATGTGTTGTATTGAGCACTGAACACAACAGAAGTGAACAGACACAGGTCTGTTTTTATCATTTAGACACTAAAATCTATATTTTGGCACAAATTCCAAAACTTGTCACTCAGGGATTAAACACTCAGATCATGTTGGCACAACCTTATGATAAATGGTAAATGGTCACATTTTTATATAGCACTTTCCACCTTCAAGGCTCAAAGCACTTTCACATTCACACATACCTTCACACACACACTGGGGCCGAGGGGAGTTAAATGTCATGACCAAGGACAAAACATCAGCATTCATCTGTGGGGTCTGTGGGCACAGGTTGACGGTGCAATTCCAGTGGATCTGACCACTCAACCAATGATGTTTATGTCAAGAGCAGGATTCAAACCATCAACCGTCGGGTCAGTGGACACACACTCTACCAACTGAGCCACTGTAACATTTCTAGTGAAGGCTCTGCCACTTGAGCATCTCCATGGAGATGCTATTGCTTTACCTGGAATGTTCTACAGTATGGCATTAAATGTAACTACCTCCATGAAGAGAGGTAGATGGCACCACCACCAGACAAGTTTCAGGTCAGATCTATGGAGAGGCGACCCCGGTCACTGTAAGAATATATGTTCTTCAAGGCATTTTTGAGCAATAAACAGCAGTTAAAGTTGAATAAATGCAAGGCTGATAAGTTTAATGCCATACTGTGGAACATTTCAGGCAAAGCTCTGTTGTGTACCTTTGCTCATTAATCAAATAACAACCAGTGTTGGAATGAGTACTGAGAGTTTGCACTAGAGGAAAAGTAGTTACATGGTTAATATTAAAGTTCTCATTACAAGTACTGCTGCCAAAATTGTACTTAAGTAAAAGTAAAAAGTATGCATGGAAAATACTAAAAAGTAGTAAGTACTGCACTTAAGTACAAATCTTAGGTATCTCTACTTTACTTAAGTACATTTTACAGTGGATCCTTTTTACTTTTACTTCACTACATTTGAGAACAGGTATCTGTACTTTCTACTCCACTACATTTTTTAACTGGACTAAAAAGTAAAAAAGTACTTTGTATTACCATCTGAGCCCTGCTGAGGGTTCATTTAACACGTTCATCATTTGAACAAACAAAAATATACAGATAAAAACTTTTACTTTTACTGTTTAAGTACATTTTTAAACAGGTACTTTTACTTTTGATACTTGAGTATTTTTGCTCCGGTTTCTGTACTGTCCAGTCAGAACAGGTGATGTTGAGCTGTTGTGTGAGTTTGTCAGTTTAAACAGGAGCAGAGATAGAGTTGGATTGGGACATTTAGGACTTGTACAGTACTTAGTCACTTCCATGCTTTAAAATGTAGAATTCTACTCAGATACAAGTATAAGTACAGCTTTAAAAACCCATTCTGAAAGTACAATTACCCCCAAAACCTACTCAACTACAGTAACATGAGCATTTATAATGATTCAAATATTCAACCTTACCTGGAAAACAGACAAGTCCCATATCCAGGGTCTGGGAGGGCATCCTGTGTGAAGCTGGTATAACTGCGCTGTTATCTCGGGCTTACTGTTTTGAATAGAGTTAGCTCACAGCAGGATGTTAGTATTTGCATGTGCAATTACTGCTGTGTGGAGCTGTTCATTTAGTGCTATGGACTCATGTCTGCTCTCCTCTTTCACTGAAATGATTTGGATGGGAAATGATGGCTGTTTTCCAATTTATGCTTTGCAAATTGGAAACATTCACTAAAATAATGACTTAAGAACAACTGTATTCTTCTGGACAGAAAAGAGTTAAGAGCTGCTGAGTTATATAATCTAAGAAGCCGTAGTTCCAAAAAGCAGTACTAGAAAGCCCGCTAAAGTATTACATAAAATAAATAAAAATAGTGAGGCCAGAACTGTGAAATGGATTGCACTATTTATGTATTAGAAACTATGTCAAAATCGTATATTGTCTCGTTCTCGTGGACCCAATCTCATGATATTTCTCATCCATAGTCTGTATGAAGAAGTGGACTAAGTGAGTAGACAATGTGGAGACAAGTTGCATATAATTAACTCTGTGAGTATCATAGCAACCAAAGCTGAACACTTCCAAAAGCATGTACACAGTTTAGTCATACTCTGTGGTTAGGGTCATATCTGTGGAAGCCAGACTTACAAACCCTGCCCTCCGTAAGCCCTCCTAACCTTTTTCATTCTGGTCCCTTCTTCCTTGCCACCTGTCTGCCAACCAATCACAGGTTGCGTTTTGGCCTCTCTACCAATCACAGTTGCTCTGGTCCAGGAAAGTCCAAAGCTTTTTTCTCTGCGGGACAAAATGAATCAGTTTTAGCAGATGCAATTTTGGGCATCTCTGCTCTAGTCATTCTGCAACAGTGCTCCCCCACCTCCACCTCCACCTCCATCTCCGCCACAGCACCAGAGACTTCAGCAGAGGCGGGTAGAAAGTACTGATCTGAGTAGTCTCCAGATGCCATACTTTAACTTCTACTTCTTATATTTCACAGAGATGCAAGCTCACATAGATCATAGACTCCACTTAGCTAACCTGCTAGCCGCCACGTTCCAAATAGGAAGTGAGCATGTGTGCACTCCAGCTCCATTGAATCTGATTCCAATTCACTTTCTATTGAAAAACTGTGGCCCCTCTCTCTGTAACTGCTGCTGTCAGGCTCATCTTTTTGGTCTTGAAATGTTCGCATCAACCCGCTCTACGTGATCCTGGTATATTTATTTTGCAATTGTGTCCGTAAATCAATATATGAGCATTAGTAACAGACAAATCAGGCGCCCTCTTTCCCTGAGGTCATTCCCACTAACATTAGGAACAGGTTTGATTGATTGTCAGAAGGCCAAACTGATCAAAAATCTAAACCCTGACAGAAATGTTGTTTTGACTGCCATGTCTCCTCTTCAGTCCATCCCTGTGGTCGTGGTCGTGCCCGCTGTAACTGGCCCATGTAACCCAGGCCAGTGTGCGTCTTCCTGCTGTTCCTCTGTGGCATGTAATGAGTCAGGAAACTGGCAGAGAGAGAGAGAGAGCGGCCTGTAAAACGACTCGGCGGTATGGCTTTCCCGGAGCACAGCCAGGAAGCGGAGGCTCTCCTGGGTCCTGGGTCCAGCTACGGACCTGACCATGCCCTCACCCTCCCCCCCTCCTCTCTGTGCCTCTCTCCTCTCCCCTTCTTTCTCCCCTTCTCTCCCCCTCTTCCTCTCCTCACCCTTTCCCCCTCTCTCTTCTCCCCCTCTCCCCCTCTCTTCTATGGGTCACTGCTGCTGTATTTCCACCCTGTCCCTACGGATGTGTCAGATTAACTTGTTCGGACTAGCCTAGCGAACCTAGATTGCTATCCTATGTATAGACCACCCTCCCACCTCCCTCTCCCTCTCTACCCCTCTCCTTCTCTACCCTGTCCCTCTCTACCGCTCTATTTGCACCCTCCTTACAGTTAGCAGTACACACCCGTACAAACCCCAGCTCACAAGTCTATACCATCCATGTTCCCACATGGCAATTTTCCATAAATATACAAAAGCATTATAGAAAAAAAACAACAACAATACACTACAACTTCACAAACCTGACCTAATGTGCAGTAGTTTCATTAGCGGGATGCACACTGATTGTGTTGTGATAGCACCATGGGGTTGATATTTCGCTCTTTTGTCCCTAAATTAAGAGATGAACACTTGCCTGTGCCTGGTTTTCCTGAGGTTGCTCTCGTTACCCTTAGCAACAGGTTGATTGACAGCCTTGTTGCTAAGAGCCTGCCCTCTGCCAAACCAGGGGTGTGGGCGGGACGGGTTGTGTACCTTCTACAGTTTGGCTCCTGTTTGGGACTTAGTTTTCGCAGTCGGATTTCCAAATATGGTCCTCTAGAACAGCTAACCTCGATCAGCTTCATTTGGTTCAAACTGAACACTGTGGGTGTCACACTCCCTTAGTCCACTCCTATTATACATATATCTGTGGATAGTGTACTGAAGGGGAAGTTTAGGGAGCAAAGGGAGAGGGACTCAGAGTGTCAAAAACTAAACTGAAAAATTATAAAATATGTTAATACGTTGTTTTGGGTGAATATAGCCAAAAAAAAAAAAAAAAGGTAACATGGTGATCTAAATATGTTATCTGTTAGCAGGTAATACACCATAAAAGTAAAATACCCCCTCTTCAACAACAACAACAAACTTTATTTATAAAGTGCTTTTCATACAAAAGATGTAACACAAAGTGCTTTACAAAGCATTAAAAACAGTCCCACCCACCAAACCCACCCAACCACCCCACAGCCCAACAACCCAACCCCAACACATCAATAAACACAACCAGAGAACCCCCCACCCCAACGCACACTCCCACCCCCCACCCCAACACATGTTAAAATACCTTTGGTTTCAATAAAATATGTTTAAGTGCAATAGGCTGGAGAAAGATGAACCAGATGAGAGAGCGCCACCAGAGGAACCATCTGCACCAGGAGCAGGGTCACCCGCAGCCACAGGACACCAGCCCAGGGCCCCGAGAAGAGATGAGGTCAAGACCAAACCTCCAGGGCCCACGAGCCAGGGCCCAGCAGCCACAGCCAACCACAGCTCCCGGTGCAGAGGGCTCCTCAGAGGAAACACTGGCAAATCTAAAATTATTAAAAGAAATAAAATAAATCGAAGCTAAACAAGTAAATAAAACATAAGTAAAACATGGATATCAACATACACTAGCCAGCCTGAATAAATAGAGAAGTAAACTATGCTAAAAAGATGAGTCTTGAGCCTGCTTTTAAAAACCTGAATGTTCTCTAATGGGGTAAATTAAGTAACAATAATAACATTTTGGCACTTTGACTATCAGCCCCCTCAGACTCTCCATCTTCTCCATCTCTCCACTACCACTAATGCCCATACCAGTGGTGCATTGTAACAAAGTAAATGTAGAAAGGTACTGTACTTGAGTAGGATTTTTTTTGGTATCTGTACATTTTACAGTGGATACTTTTTACTTTCACTTCACTACATTTAAGAATAGTATCTGTGCTTTCTACTCCACTACATTTTTTAAATGGACTGAAAAGTAATTGATTTGAGGGGTTATTTTGACCATGTTTGTGGTAACATCCTGACTAAAGTTTTTGAGTTCAAGCTTCAGCTTAGAGCAAACAAAAACAAACAGACAAAATTCGTAAGAAAAATTAAGAAATTGATTCATATTGTTACGTTATCATTTTGAATCTATATCACTACATTTAGACTTTAAAAATGAACACTTGTGAAATACCTTTACTTTTTACTCTTAAAGTATAGTAAACCAAAGTTAAATCTGTCCACTGGACAAAAAGTTGTAGGAGTGAAGATGTTTTGCTGCTCATCCAAGTTGCTTCTTCAGTTGTGGTCAGATTACTGGTGGACTCTGCCTTATATCTGTCTGAAGGGAGGAGCTAACTACACTGAAACTCTAAAAAGCTAAAGTTTAAAGTTTCAGTCTTAATCGCCTACATTCAGCCTTTCATGGCCCTACTGGCTTGCTCTATTGTTTCCTTTGTTTGCTTTGGGTCTGAAGATGGAGTTATAAATTAGGGACAGGTGATGTCTCAGGCCCCCATTCCAGTTCAAAGAAAGATAATCTTTCCTAACAAAAAAAGCCTTTTTGACTGTGCAAGGAATAGTTACGCCTCTCATTCTAGGTTCAGATTCCCTGTTGTCCTGTTTTTTAGCTCTCTTAGATCTATTAAAGGTCCATTTTGGATATCCACAAGCAGAGAGGGCTTTCTCCACATGTTGTTCCTCCTTCACTTTTCCCTCTGTGTTTGTAGGCACCACTTGAGCTCTGTGGTGTAGTGTCCGGATCAGTCCGAGTTTGTGCTGCAGTGGATGGTGTGAGTCAAACAGCAGGTATTGGTCAGTGTGTGTAGGCTTTCTGTAAATGTCTACCTTGAGTCCCCGGTCCTCTCCTTTTGTAACTGCACAATCTATGAAGGCCAGTTCGTTCTCTTTGGCTTCTTCCCGTGTGAACTTGATGTTTGGATCCACCGTATTAACATGAGCAGTAAAGGGCTCCAGATGCTGAATTTTGATTTTAGTCCAGTTGTCATCCACATATTGGTACTAATGTGTGGGTAGAGTACCTGGAAATGAGGCCAAAGCCTCCTATTCAAATTGTTCCATGTATAAGTTAACCATAATACTGGAGGCCGGTGAGCCCTTAAAGTACATTTTAAACAGGTACTTAAATACAGTATTTTTACTTAAGTAGATGTTTTCATGTGATACTTTTACTTAAGTAACACAAGTGGAGAGGATCATCCACCACTAATGCCAATACCAAACATTATCTTTGTCCAGTTAAACTTAAACCCAGCACCTTATATCTGTCCAAAGTGACCGTTTTATCCGCTGTAACGTCGTCTTTCATACTGTCTCCAAGAGATTCCAGATGTGACGTTGGGGCACTGGGAAATTCTCATAAACGTCTTCTTTAGGGTTAGCCTCATGACCTTTGGAGTTACATAATCCAGACAATAATGGCCAGTGCTCCGGGGTCAGGCGGGGGAGGATTCTCAGTCTCATTACATGGATGACCTACTACAAAAACACTATTACGGAACATTATGAGTCTTCTTGGATCATCGTCAAAAACAGCATGAGTTTTGTTTCACATTCTTGAATCCCTATAGTTTAAGGGTTTTTGTGTTTTTCTAATTCTGACCTGGTTTGGTGGATAGTATCTGTACTGAATATTTATCAGAGTTTTACATCAGTTAAGTGGCAGTTTGTGAAGAAAAATAGAAAAGTACAAGTTGGAAAATACAGGAAGTAGTGGTTAGTTAAAAAAAACAGCACCCGGCAACGTCACTGTTAGAGTCTCTACTTCCTGTATAATTTTTATCTCTTTTTCACTAAAATGAATAAATATTTAAAGATCAGACAGTGGACAGAGAGCTGCAGGTGAATGTCACTGACAACATGATAAACACTTCACAAATAAAATGAAAACTTCACCAGAGACACACTGTTTACAAAGAGTTTTCAGTGTCTCAAAGCTAATGTTAATTACACATAATAAATATTAAAACAACACCATAAACTAAAGTGTACGTATAAAAATAATTGGGTAGTCTTTATTTTAATCAGTTTAAGTTTGTAGGTTGTTTATTTTATGTTTTCATATTTTAATAAAACTGACTGTTAGCTTTGAGACACTGTGAGCTAGCTAGTGCACTGCTGTGTACAGAACCTATTTACACAAATGGAAAGCATATTTTTTGACAGTTTAAACACTGATCTAATAAAATAAAGGTGTTATAATCTATTTTTATTTGTGAAATCATAAAAATCATTGTGTAACTTTAGTCTTGACCCTTTTTAACATAATGGTTGCTAGGTGACATATCTTTACATATGTTATATCTGCTGCCCGTATTCAACCAGGAAGTGAAATTACAAACTTCCAAAACAAAAAATTACAAACTACAGCAGTGTCTGAATGTCTCCCCTGACCCCTCGCTGCTCTCTTTATCAGATTCACAGAGAGATTCATACATATAGCTCGCGCTGTTAAAAGCTCAAACTAAGGTAAACGGCTAACGCTAGCAATGGTTTATTTAAGAGTGTTTTATTCATAATCAGGATCGACAGTGTGATAAACCAGCACTTCTATCTGCTTCATGTTGTGTCCAGTTAAAGACCTGTCTCTGTCCACTGTTTTTTTTTTTTTTTTTTCTGACACGCAACGCATTGTGGTCTATATTTGATCAGTTTAGTAGCGACCACTGATGCCCACCACTTTTCAAAATGCATTGTGAGAAACTTTGAGTTCATTATTTTCTAACCAACTGGACATTTGGACACCGCTAAAAATGGCATCACCTCTAAATAGTGCCCCCTGTAGGAAATAGTGTGGAGGGAAACTAGGCAAGATTTAAAGTAAATTCTTAAATATAATCATGTTAACTATGGTTTAGAGAAATGAATAAGAATGGAGTTTGCTGTGTAACTTCAACAAATTCCGTCCAGTTTGGCTCTTTGGTTGCTATGATACTCGCGGTCGAAAATCCAAATATGGAACTTGTCTCCAAATTCGCCGCTATAACTGCTAGCATCGATGAGCTTCCTTTGACTGGAGCTGAACGCTATGGTTGACATCATACTCACTTAGCCCACTTCTTTATACAGTCATGGATCAGACTCATTATGGTGATTAGAGCGCCTCAAAGTGGTGAAGTGATGACACTGCAGTCCCTGTGAAGAGTCACTGTGCTGGAGGACTTGAACATGTGAACCATAGATTGGGATTTAGACTCAGACTTTTTCAATCCTGTACACATTAACCTCTTTAAAACTGCAGAGGGGGTGGCTAAGGGCTGTTTTTTTGCCTCTTAAAGGAACCGTACATAAGATTTTGGTTTAAATCCATCATCATGACCTCTCTGTGTCCCCAGATAAGAGATAAACATGTTCAAATCAAATATGGCTTTTACCGATGACAATTATAATGCTGATTTATTCTTAATTGCAAAAACATTGGGCAGGATGGACAAGTTTATGTTTATGTTTTGGTTTTCAAGGCGATTAGCCAATCAGAAAGCAGAATTTGCCTCACATGACCCTCTCATCAGAGCCAGATATTTCGAGCCAAAGTCCATTTATTAAAACTGCTGCTTTGAAATATTTCACTCTGATTTTCCCGCTCTTTTTCAAAGCAGCAGTTTCTTTCAAGACCATCAACAGAGGGTCCAGTTCTGGGCCCCTAAGACCTTGGGACCCGGAACATCAGACCCCTTTGTCACTCCCTGTCGACTCCCCTGGTTTCTTTCCCATAATGCTCAGGAGGATTTACAGTAGTACAGTTGAAATACAGTTGTCACTTGATATTGCTCATTTTCCCACTGCAGCTGACACTATACCACAGTATGATCAGCGTAATGCAGTTTTTCAGCCCTCCCACCCCTTTTTCTCCCAGAATGCATTGTGATTTATAGTATAGTACTGTTTACTGGCTCTTAATGTATAGCAAAGCCTTACAGTGTATGAGAATCCACAGGAGGACCCATTGTATGCAGTTCTCACATGGGGTGGACCTGTCACATGATGAAGACTAGGACTGGACCCTAACGCACACTACGCTAACTACACTACATGTTTGTAATTTTAAAGTCGCAGTACCTGTTTTTTTACTGCCTTTAAAACGTGAAAAACAGTTCAGAACTAGCTCATTTTAAACAGTTTGCAGTGGTCCCAACCTATTTCTCACTTACCTTATGCATTCTGAACATCCTAATTATTCACAGCGATGAGTTTATAAGTGCTTTTCACAACTCTAAGCTAACACTAAGCTAACTACAACTAACATGCTAACACGCGCTTCCTGATTATCGGATATTAAAAAGCTTCAGACAGTACATGGTGGACTTATTTTGACCTCAAGAGCTGCTTATAATATATCTTTAAAGGGTTAAAGACATATTTTGCTGTTACATAGGAAAAATCAGATACAGGACCTTTAATTATAAACTTTATATTATAATTTTGCATTTCTACAAAACAGCAATTGCCATATTACCAATTTTTTCATATGTCTCCGTCCTCATCTCAGGACTCGACTCGACAAACAATGAGGACTTGAATGTGACTTGGACTTGACTAAACCCTACATGAAATGAAATGTGCTCTGAGTGAGATCAGCCATGGAAAATTACCAGGAGGAAATTGTGCAATTACGTCGGCTTTGCTTGGCTCAGCCCTTATAGAAACACAGACTCCTGTAGCGTCTGTGCCAGAGGGGGAGATGTATGCTTTTGTTAGACCCAGGCAAGACATCTGACATATCACATTCATATCATTATGTCATTACCTGAACATTGTCTTAAGAAGATATTGTACAAAAAGCATAGACCGGTGTGCTGAGCTAAACCTGCTGAACCCACTCACTCAGCAATATATGTCTTTGTGACCATAGACAATAACGAAATTTAACAATAGTGCTAGCCAGGATGCTAATAGGTGTGAAATCACCCATTAGGGGCCTGAATGATTATGCTAAGTAGGACTCAGGCTCAGTGCACACTTAGTGTAGCTCAATAGACCCAGCCTACAAGCAGAAACTGTAAACAATATTTTTTTAGAGTTTCAGTGTAGTTAGCTCCTCCCTTCAGACAGATATAAGGCAGAGTCCACCAGTAATCTGACCAGAAATAAAGAAACAGCTTGGAGCAGTGAAATATCTTCACTCCAACAACTTTTTGTCCAGTCGACAGATTTTATATTTTTCTCTTACTATCTGGATGACGGAGGGATTACACAGATCATAGTCAGTATAAAGAGGTGGACTAAGTGAGTGTGACATCACACAGAGCATTCAGCTCCAGTCAAATGAAGCTCATCGAGGCAAGAGCAGTTATAGCAGTTTGGAATTTTGACCGTGAGTATCATAGCAACCAAAGAGCCAATCTGGAGCGAGACTGTTGAAGGTAACGCCCCTTCCAATTGGTGGTAGGGAGTGGGAACTTAGCAGTACTATCAATCAAACCTGTTGCTAACACTAGCAGGAGCGACCTCGGGGAAAGAAGGCACCTGATTTGTCTGATATTAATGCTCATATATTAAATCATGGACAAAATAGTGAAAAAAAAAAACCCAGGATTATGCAGAATGGTTAAAGACCAAAATGACAAGCCTGACAGCAGCAGTTACAGAGAGAGGGGCCACAGTTTTCTAATGTAAAGTTAATTGGAGTTAGAGTCAATGGAGCCCAGAGCGCACCCATGAGCATTTCCTATTTGGAACGTGGCGGCTAGCGCTTTCGGTATGTCCTGTCTATTTATATATACAGTCTATGGTTGGAAAACAAATAAACAGCAACATGGAACAAATGGACGTGGACAAAAGATATTTTGTTTTTACCCCCAGAAAAGTTCCACAGTGCACCACATGCTCTCTGTGTTTATCATACAATATCAACAAAGCCATGACGTCATGAACTCTGCACAGAAATCAGTTCAAATCATTGTGTGAAAATGTTGAGAACAGGTAAGCCATCTGCAACTTTAGAACAAATAAAACAAGAATCTTTGAAGTCATTGGTAAGTGCACGGGGACAGAGAGGAGCTCACGGATATGTGCTCTCTTCTAGCTAGCAGAGGAGCCAGGATGGTCTTCAGATGTTTTGGCCGAACATCTGAAGACCATCCTGGCTCCTCTGGTGGGCAACACGGAGCACCATATTGAGAACACAGCTGAATTTGTGAGCAAAATCAAGCATCTTCAATTTGATTCAGATGAGACCATGGTCTCATTTGATGTGACTTCTCTTTTCACTTGTATCCCCACATCAGTAGTGGTGGAGGCAGCAAAGAGGAGGCTACTGCAGGATACTAAGCTAGAAGAGAGAACTAAACTCACACCGGACCAAATCTGCAAACTGCTGGAAATTTGTCTCAATACCACATATTTCCAGTTTAGAGGAAACTTCTACAGGCAAATCCACGGCTGTGCCATGGGCTCACCTGTCTCTCCTATCATGGCTAATTTATACATGGAACAATTTGAACAGGAGGCTTTGGCCTCATTTCCAGGTACACCCCCCACACATTGGTTTCGATATGTGGATGACAACTGGACCAAAATCAAAATTCAAGATCTGGAGCCTTTTACTGCACATATTAATGCTGTGGATTCTAACATCAAGTTCACATCCTACAACGATTTGTCCAGTTGACAGATTTAACTTCATTGTTTGCTATGGATCAGACCTGGACGACTGACGGTCTACACAGACACGGTGTGACATGTACGATGTTAAGAAAAGTTTTATGACTATCAGCCAATGCAAACCAGCGTATATGCCACGAAAGAATGTTCTACAGGTGCCAAGAGAATGAATACTTATGTAATAATGATATAACATATAAAATCCACAACATTATATGTAGCATAACAACACAATCATTTAGTTAAGTTGAAATGAGCCTACTATACAGGATTGTCAAAAGCATAAAAAAATCTGATTTATCAACAGTAAACTAGATACTCATTTGAGCAAATATCAATACTAAAAAAATCACATTCACAGGACAGAAATGAACCTTTCCTGAATAGCTTTAAATCACATATGTCAAACTCAAGGCCCGGGGGCCAAATGTGGCCCTCCACATCATTTCATGTGACCCTTGACAGGGTAAACTTAAAGGTATGATGGTCTTAAAATGTAATTTTATCAGGAGATAAGCAGTTATACAACCAAGTTTTACATCTAGGCTAATGCATATGCAATATTTGTAACTTGAACAAGTAATAAATACAGAAACATTTAATTAACAAGTTTTAAAAAGTAGTTAGATTTATTTTACATCCGGCCCTTTGAAGGCAGCTATTTTACTGATGTGGCCCCCGGTGAAAATATGTTTGATACCCCTGCTTTAAATGGTAAATGGTCACATTTTATATAGTGCTTTTCCACCTTCAAGGCACTTAAAGTACTTTACATCATGGAAGCACTCACCCATTCACACACACATTCATACACCAGTGCATACAGACACTGGGGGTGAGGGGGTTAAGTGTCTAGCCCAAGGACACAACAACAGCATTCATCTGTGGGAGGTGGATTTGCACCACCAACCTGTGGATCAGTGGATCTGACAGCTCTACTAATGATGTTTATGTCGAGAGCAGATCAGTGGTCAGTTTGGATCAGTGGACAAACCCTTTAGAATGATCTTGAGCTGTATCAGAACAAGTATAAGACACATAGACTAGTATACACACATGGACCACTATGGAACCTACCTGGATGACCATTTATGACAATGAAAAACAAATTTAGCTGAGAGCAGGGAACTGTATAATTCTAGAGAGCTTTATAATTCAAATATTCTAATGAAGGTGTATGGAGTTTAAAACACAGTGGAACACTTCCTGTATTACCACATGACATCACAAAGTGGAACAGAGTGCTTTGTGTGTTACTCAGCCTAAATATGCAGCATTGGTGTGTTAAAATGAAACAATGAAACAAAACACAACTCCAGGTCTGTTTGTGATGAGGAAACATTATGACAGAGATGAGAGAATATGGACCCTTATCAGTTCTTTAATGCTGTGAAGTAAACACAACCTTTTTATAACAGAAGAGATATTTCATTTCTTAACTTCCCCTATTGGTTTTCAGAAATTAGAATGTGATGATGTCATACTTCTAGATGGGGTCAAGAGCCAGTTTTCCATAGGCTGCCCATGGCTCCAGAATGAGGAAAAGTTACGACCATTGCCATAAGTACAGTTAAGTCATACACTGTATAAAGAGGATTAAGTGAGTGTGACATCACCCATGAAGCTCATCGAGGCTAGAGCAGTTATAGGGACACATTTTGAGCAAAGTACAGACCATGAGTATCATAGCAACCAAAGAGCTAATCAAGAACCAAGGTTTTGAAGGTTTCTGTCTCCACCGCTAGTTTAGCAGGGAGTGGGCGCTTAGCAACGCTGTCAATCAAACCTGTTGCTAACTCAATTGTCCTCAAAATGGCACCATGTACGGGAAGCTGAAAATTATGAATTAGCTACCATATATTTTGCCATGAAATATCCAAAAGGTAAATTCACAAATGTTGAACTGGATTGTTTCTTTTAGTAACTAGACCCAAAAAATCACTAGACCTTCCCCACGTGCAGGCTGTTGAACAATATTGCCCTATAGAACGTCGTGATGTCATCTGAAAGCGCAGGCGTAGTACGAGTTCATTTTTTAAGCGGCGTGAGTTATACCCGGGATTACAGTAGCAGACTATAACTTATCTTTACGTCCGAGCGATATTCTTTACGCACGCGCTCCTGTGCTATTAATACAGCCTTTATCCCGCGTGTCCACCCCTCCCCCCTCCGCGCGCCCGACCTCCACGCGCACGCCAAGGTTACGCTACGTCCACGCGCGCCGCTCTGCTGTGCTCCACGCGGCGCGGCACCTTTCTGTCGTCTCTCGTCTGCTGCTTACGTCACCAGCCGCGCGTTTCATGTCTGCCGCCGCCTCTGCTCTGCGGCACAGACGGAGGAGAGGAGAGAGAGAGGAGAGAGTGAGGATATAGAGACAGGGAGGGAGAGGAGAGCGGGGATAGAGAGCGAGAGAGAGGGAGAGAGAGCGCAGAGGAGGGAGAGAAAGAGGAAGAGAGCGGGGACAGAGAGGGATAAGGGAGAGAGAGAGCGCGCAGAGTAACGAGAGAAAGAGGAGGGAGGGGGTAAAGAGAGAGAGAGGAGAGAGAGAGAGATAGACAGAGGAGAGGGGGAGGGTGCAGAGGAGCGAGAGAAAGAGGAGGAGAGCGGGGGTAAAGAGAGAGAGCGCAGAGGAGGGAGGGATGGAGGGAGGGGGAGCGCAGAGGAGTGAGAGAAAGGAGGGAGGGAGTAGAGAGAGGAAGGAGAGGGGGAGGGCGCAGAGGAGAGAGAAAGCGGAGGAGAGCGGGGGTAGAGAGAGAGAGAGAGAGAGCGCAGAGGAGGGAGGGATGGAGGGGAGTGAGAGAAAGAGGAGGAGCGGGGATCCAGAAACGGAGGAGGGAGGGGGAGCGCAGAGGAGAAAGAGGAGGAGAGCGGGGATAGAAAGAGGGAGGGAGAGAGAGAGAGAGAGAGAGAGAGAGGAGAGAGCGGTGGTAGAGAGAGAGAGATGGAGGGGAGGGCTTTGTGTTCTCTGTTTTCTGCCCTCTCCAGACGGCGCGGCAGGCACACGGACACGCTCTTCTCTCTCCCCGTTGTCGCCGCGGACGCTACGGCACAGCTCCATCATGGCTCTGAACATCCTCGGCGTGACCGTCATGATGTTCTTCTACCTGCTGGTGCTCGCCATCGGCATATGGGCCTCGGTCAAGTCCAAGAGGGAAGCCAAGAAGGGCCAGGGCGACAAGACCGAGATGGCTTTACTGGGGAACCGCGGCATTAACCTGGTAGTGGGCATCTTCACCATGACAGGCAAGTCACGGCACGTTTCCTCCGCCGCGAGCCCCATGCACGTGCGAGCGAGGGAGAGCGCGAGGGCTAACATCACCTGCGCGTGCCTTCCCCGTCTTTTCTGGTTTAATGGCGTTAGCATCGCCTTAATTACACGCGGTTTTAGCTAATAATTCCGCTATGTTCAACGCAAAGTGATTAACACGGGCTAGCGCATCACCTGGAGGCGCTGAAATTCCCCGGGTGAAGCAGTCCTCTATGGGATATCACGTTTTTTCTTTTCTTTTCCGTGTGATACTAGCTAAAGGGTTGAACTGGTGCCAAGCGGTGTTGCGCCCCGTGCCTATGGATTCATGTTACAGTCATATAGGGCCCAGTGTGTTGTAGCGTCACTGCTGCGGGCTGGAGGCTACTCAGCGGCTACTTTATGAGCTCAGCTGGGTGCTTTTGTGTCCAGCAGACTGTTAATCTTTTTCTAATGACGCTTGGATAATAAGGGAAAGGTCCTAGATCATGGGTGCCCTCTTAAAGACCTCTTAAAAAAACAGGGGACTAATTAGAAATACAGGGGTCAGGTTACAGTAGCCTAATTGAGTAGATAAACCAGGTATATCTACTTTAAGTGGGTGTTTAATCATTCATGTGTACTTATAGCTTAGTATAATTGAGTATAATTCTAGTAGAGTTGTCAAAAGAGTCAAAGAGAGAGATTAAAACTAGTAGCAAACTAGATATTCATTTACGCAAGCAAAATCACATTAACTGGACAAAACTTGACCTTTTCCAGTTTCAGTGTAAGACCACATGATAGAATAAAAAAAACTTCTTCTTTTGTGTTGAAAATTCCAATATTGCCTAAAAAAGGAGATTTTAAAATATTTTTGGTTATCAAAATCAGTATCAAGTATGGAGTCTATTTAATATTGAAATCAAGTTTGAAATTTTAGTACCATGAAAACACATGACACTTAGCTACGTAATTGTATTTGTATGAGTAGACCCTCACTCGTCCAGGTCTGATCCATAGCAAACGACAAAGTTAAATCTGTCAACTGGACAAATCGTTGATTCTCTGAAGTTTTTCAGACACACCTGCAGTGTAAGAAATGGTAACACCTTTCGGTGTTACCATTCCTTACACTGTGGGTGTGTGTGACAGTATGAAATTACTGTTATTTTCAAACCCACAAACACTTTAAGGCAAAAATTGGTTCACCCTAAGGACAAAACCCCGAGCCATGAGCAAAGTAATGTGGTCTACTCCATTCAGTGTAGTGAAGAGTGCAGTGAGTGTAACATTAGAGAAACTAAACAGCTGCTCTATAAGAGGATGTACCAACACCGGCGTGAGAGTTCCTCTGGACCCCAGTCCGCCGTGCATCTCCATCTCAAAGACACTAACCACTCCTTTGAAGATAGTGAAGTTCAGATCTTAGCCAGAGAAAAGGAATGCTTTGAGAGAGGAGTTAAAGAAGCTATATTTGTTAGAAAAGAGAATCCTTCCTTAAACAGAAATGGGGGCCTGAGACATAACCTCTCCCCCATCTACAACTCCATCCTCAGACCCAGAACAATGAGAACAATAGCAGGGTCGTTAAGGGCTCAATAGGGTAGTCTCAGCTGAAACTGGAGACAATAGCTGTTTACAGTTTCAGTGTAGTTAGCCCCTCCTCTCAGACATATATAAGGCAGTGTCCACCAGCAATCTGACCAGAACTGAAGAAGCGGCTTGGATGAGCAGCAAAACGTCTTCACTCCTACAACGATTTGTCCAGTTGACAGATTTAACTTCGTTGTTTGCTACGTAATTGTAATGATCTACATTTGAAATCATACAAGTTAGTGAGTATCCTACAGCTGAAGGCTGGATATCCCGATGTCTTTGCTCCTTTTATATAGATCTACCTAACAAATACTGGGACTGATTCACCCGCTCTGATTGGCTAGGGCTTAAAGAACATTCAAATTGTGATTAAACTAATTAATTAAGCTTTAAATTGTAGGTTTGGTGTAAAAGACTGATGTAAAATTAGTCTTGAACTGCGTAAAAATTAGCCTAACTATTAACCTGGTATTTTTCAGGTATAGTTAATTGACTTAAAAATCCTAGATTACACAAAACTGACTCTTGTGCACTTTAAACCATGTTAAAACCATGTTGTTACCTAATCAAAAACACACCTGAAGCTGTGTTTTGTTTCGTTCACACATTTGAGTTTGAGTAACCCTTTATTATTAGTCTGTCTACACCTTCGAAGCTCAAAATCCTCTGTTGCACCTTGTGATGTCATGTTGTGGTAGCTTTCTTTTTACCTTTAGTTCAGTTGAGATTGGAAATTCCAGGGCTGAAATCATCTAAATGATTCTAGTGAAGGTGTATGGAGTTTAAAAACACAGTGTCTGTGTTGTGTTTTGTTTCATTGTCTGTGTGTTAAACATGTGTGAATGAAACAAAACACAACCCCAGGTCTGTTTTTGATGAGGAAACAACAGAGATGAGAAAATAGTGTAATATGGCTCTTTAAGTACAGATTTGGCAGTCATACTTGTACTTGTAATTGAGTACATTTTGCCATGTACTTTTACTTTTAAGTACTCTCCACCTCTACACATAACTGGTCTCTAGGCTAGTCCTCATACAGGCCAGGTTAAGTTCTGGTTTAGTTCTATTTTCGACCTAGGAAGTCCACCAGTCCGTCCCCCTTTTACTCCTCCCAATGTTAGTCTCTGAAGTATTAAAACTAGAAAAGGACGGTAGCAAAATAAGGGTCAGTTATCAGATTATATCCGATATATTGTTAATAAAAATATTCACTGTTAGCTGAATCCTTATTTGAAATCACAAATCAAACTGAAATATTTATCAGCAAATATGCAAAAATGCAAAATTAGACTTTTATTTGTCCCTCTGGCTTATTTGTCCCATTGTATCCATAGGCATGGACATAGCTAACCTGTTAGCCATCTCGCTCCAAATAGGAAGTGATCATGGGCGCATTTCCAGCTCCATTGACTCTGGCTCCAATTCACTTTACATTGTAAAATTGTCGCCCTGCTGTCAGGCTCATTAGTTTGGTCTTAAAATGTTCACATTAACCCGCTCTACAAGATCCTGATGTTTTTATTTCATCAGAATTCCTAAAATGGAACTCTTCTCTAAATTAGCCCCTACAACTGCAGCTTCAATGAACTTCATTTAGCTGGAACTGAACACTATGGGTCACACTCACTTACTCCAGTCTATGATTGTGTTGCATAATGAATCCCACTTTGCAGCTTTGGTTAGCTGGTGCTTTGTTGGTCTAGACTTGATCCTGTTGAAGACCTTAGTTAATCCTGATCTCGTCCGTGTGCCTGAGTGTGGGTTTATAGTTTGTCAAGTCCTGGTGGCAAATGTTGTCTCATGTGGAACATTTTGAAAACGACTCAAGTGTGTGGGCTTCCTCTGGAGCTTGCATATCTTTTGGCTTATTTAAACCTGGATTAGTCAAGGTTTAGAATTTTGACAGACTTCAGTCTAATATAGTGGCTCAGCTGGTAGTTTGTCCATTGATCTGAAGGTTTATGATTCAAATTCTGCTTTCGACATAAACATCATTGGTTGAGCCACTGCTCCACTGGTTGGTGGTGTGATTCTAGCTCTCTCAGATTAATTCTGTCCTTGGGCAAGACACTTAACCCACTCCCATTGTCTGTGTACACTGGTGTATGACAGTGTGTGTGTAAAGTCCTTTGAATGCTATATAAAAATGTAACTGTTGTGGAAAAAATATATCTCCTGATCTTGATCAATAACTAATCAATTTGCAAAGCCTGGTGAGTTATGAAAGGCAAAAAGGTTTATTCTTTGTTACAGTAGATACGGGACAATGGGTCCCAAGCAAGTCTCCCTGACTCTCTGTCTCTCCCTTAGATCATTTTTCCCCCAGAGCATCTGAGCTCTGAGTATTTATACCAGAATGACAAACATCATACATTACAAAAGCAGGGTCACATCTGTTCACAGTCATATGTAAAGAGAGGTAAAACTACACAGAGTTTCCTGTGGGATGGGACAGAGCCTTCACACATGTGAGTGTGTGCTCTGGGTCTGACAGACTGACACAGATAAAACGCATATGATAAGATTTTCTTCACAACATGAATATAGATAGATTTCCAGCACATGATCATTTACCATTTAAACCCTTTAAATTTGTCTTGAGGATGAATAAAAGTAACTCTGATTCTGATTTGCTTGGTTAAAATTATAGTCTGTTTTGAATGTTTTTTGTTTTTATTAGTTGACTAGTACAATGATTTTCCTGTAACGCAGGACTAAGTCTATTGGCTTTTGTTTTAGAGCCTCCAATGATCAAAATACGATTATTATTATTTTAGTCACAATTAGAGATCAACTGATATGTTTTTTTTTCCATGGCCAACGCCGATATTGACTGTTTAGAATCCAGAACAACCAATGGCTGATGAGCTCTGCCGGTATTTTTGGGTCAATATAGTTTTTCTCAAATTATGTCATTTATATTTACTACAAACTGACCCACAGCTTGTTTTTCTACAAACCTATGGGAGAGCTGTGTATCACATTTAGTGCAGTTATCTCTTCATCTTAAAGTGTTAATATAAAGCTTGGTGTGTATGTTCTAGGCAGCAAATCCACCAAAACAATAGACCTGTCACAATAACACATTAATAACGTAACAATGCTCATTATGGTCAAACAGTTCAATTTTAGTTTTGTCAGACCACAGGACATGTCTCCAAAAATTAAGGTCTCTGTCCCTGTGTGCCTTTGCAAACGGTATTCTGGCTTTTTTATGTTTCTTTTGGAGTAATGGCAGAGCGGCCTTCAGCCCATGTCTGTACAGTACTTGTTTCACTGTGGATAATGACACACTCTTACCAGCTTCAGCAGCATCTTCACAAGATCTTTTGCTTTTGTTCTTGGGTCGATCTGCACATCTTGGGGACACAGAACCCGTCTCCTTCCTGAGCAGTATGATGGCTGGTGTTTATACTTACGTTTAACTGTTTGAACAGATGGATGTGGCACTTTTAGGCATCTGGAAATTGTACTCAAGGATGAACCAGACCTGTGCAAGTCCACAATAGTTGTCCTTACATCTTGGTGGATTTCTTTTGACTTTCCCATGATGTTACACAAAGAAGCAGCGTGTTTCAGTTGTGCCTTCAAATACATCCACAGCTGTGTCTCTAACTCAAATGTTGTCTATAAACTTATCAGAAGCCTCCAAAGACACGACATCATCACCTGAGTTACTGCATGTAAACTTCTGAAGTAGAAATAATGAAAAATCCTTATTATTCTGGCATTTAGCAAATAGAAATAATTTGGGTAATCCTTTTTAACCTAAAACAGGAACAGTTTAGTGTAATGTGTCTTTTTATATAGCGTATGTCTGGGTTCAACTGTATTTACGGCAAAGCTTCTGTTTATTAGACCAAATTAAAGTAAAGGCGGCCCACGTGCTCTAGTTACTCCTTCCTCTTTACGCTGAAGCAGACACACTGTCCCCATATATAGATTCATATCAGTAACCACTAAATCTACTACTGCAGTACTCCACAAAGCTTAACCGTACACACAGCCAGAGCTTCCTCCTATAAGGGCTTTTATCTCACGTTCTTTGGGTCTGTCTAACACACCTAAAGGTTATCTGAGAGGCAACAGGAAACTGTGCTCTACTCAGTGTTGTTTGCGTGAACATGCCAAACCACATGGGCCACTCATGGCGCTGTTTAAAACTCTATAGGTTGGGATCATATTAGACTTTGATGAGATCATTTCAAATGGAGGGACATATGTAAAACGACAGGAGATTCACTGGTTTTGAAAGAAATATTCAAACGTCTGATCCACAAATGTTGAACCTTATCATTATTGTGTTTGGGATTGTCTCCACGAACTTGTCATATTAATCTTATGATGTAAAGGTCCTATATTACACAAACTTGACTCTTTAAGCTTTAAGTTATGTTGTAAATGCTGTTACCTCATCAAAAACATACCTGGAGTTGTGTTTTGTTTCATTCACACACTTGAGTATCACTTTATTATTAGTCTGTCTACATCTCCAACACTCAAAATGCTCTGTTCCACCTTGTGATGTCATGAAGTGGTAGTTTTCAAGTTAACAGTTACCTGTACTTTTAGTTCAGTAGAGACTGGAAAGGGCTGAAATTCTCCAAATGATTCTAGTGAAGGAGTGTGGAGTTTAAAAACACAGCAAAGCAGTTATATTACCACATGACATCACAAGGTGGTACTGAGTGTTTCCTGTTTGAGAGAAGAACTCCTAAATGTGCAGGGTTTGTGTGTTCAACATGTGCAAATGAAACAAAACACAACTCTAGATCTGTGTGTGATCAGGAAACATAATGTCCTTTCAACTGAGAGACAATCACATGTTTGAGGTTGAATAATGGCTCCACTCTCTGAAGAGATTGTGAAAAAGTATTTGACTTTAGTTTATTTGTGCTAGCAGAGAAGACGCTAAACTGTGTGCCAGTTTTTGTTTCATGTGGATAGGCCCAGTAATTACAGATGTATTAACCATAAATCGAACCAAACCCTCTTGCTGTGAGGCATGAGTGTTGCCACTCAGCCACCGTGCTGCCTACACACAAAAATAAAACAGGAAAATCAAACAACAGGAAAAATCAGAAAAACAAGAAAAATCAGCCAGGCGAGGAGGAGGGAGGGGGGCGGAGGAGGGCCAGGCGAGGAAGAGGAAGACCAGGCGAGGAGAAGGAGAGCCGGGCGAGGAGGAGGAGAGCCAGGCGAGGAGGAGAGGGAGGCGGGTGGAGGAGGGCCAGGCGGGGAGGAGGAGAGGGTCCTTGATGTAAAGTGCTTTGAGCCTTGAAGGTGGAAAAGTGTTATATAAAAAGGTGACTGTTCACCATTTACCCTCCTGTCCAAGCCTCCCACCCCTTCCAAAGGTACATTACTGCCCCGTGAATGTGACTTTTTTAGTATCGATACCTGCTCAAATGAGTATCTAGTTTCAATAGTTTTAGTTGTTGATTAGTATCTGATTTTCACAACCCTAGTTCACACTTCACTGTGATTGGTTAAGTCTCACTGTCACTCACTCAGAGCATGACAGAGGCTGACGAATAAGAGGAGTGAGTCGGGAAAGTGTCTGCTTCAGAGAAGTACTGAGTCACAATATGACGATCTCACTAACTGTCTATGATCACAGGGATGAGATCATGTTTTATGGTCATATCCAGCCCTGCTGTAGAGGCCGCAGTTGTCTACAGTGAGGGAGTGGGACAAGACGAGGATTTGAAGTGTTCTGGTGTCTTTGGTCAGGGAAAGTCATTTCTCTGGAGATTATGTTTCACCTTTATGGCAAAGCTTTTCACAAATAAAACCACAATGTGAATGTTTCAATTTGCTGACAGATTAAGTACAGTCAGTGATGGAAGAAATACTCCATATTGTTACTTAAGTAAAAGTACCAATACCACATAAAAAAAATACTCATGTAGTATCACATGAAAAAACTACGTAAGTAAAAGTATTAAAGTGCCTGTTTAAAAATGTATTTTGTGCAGATTTTGAGGTCGTATAAGGCTTCTCAAATGTACTGATTTTGATGCAGATTTATGCTGAATTGTGTTCAAAGGAAACAATTATTGTTTTCTATCTGTTCTTATTTGTATGTTTTAGTTTGCTCAGATTATGAGCATGTTAAAACATACCTTTTCAGCAGGTCTGAAACAACAATAAAAAAAAAAACTTTTACTTTTCAGTCCAGTTAAAACATGTAGTGGAGTAGAAAGTACAGATACCTGCTCTCAAATGATGTGAAGTAAAAGTAAAAAGCATCCACTTTAAAATGTATGGATACCTAAAAATTTATACTTACTAAAATACAGCACTTTAATACTTTTACTATTACGTTCCACCACTGAATACAGTAATGTGACAAAGTAGGAGATAGATCATGTACCTGCCTGTAGCACTGAATACACCAGGGCTGTTCATGGTTTTGAGCTTCCTGTTCTGTGGTTTCATTTTGGACCCATTCAAAAGATATTTGATATAAGATATTTTGAATTGTTCATTGTCTGGAAACTGACCTAACTTTCCTTCATTGTTAAACTCACAGATAGAATGCCATGGATAGAAAAGTGTGACCCCTCCTTTGTATGACTTATTAGAGCCTGTGTAGTGTAGTAGAATGATTGTTTTATTCTGTTTTATCTCGAGTCTTGTCTTTGGTTATCCACTACACCAGAGACATGTAGGCTGTATGGTAGGACATCAGTCTCCTTCAGTAGCCCGTATGCAGTCCCCATGAGAGTGACGGGCCTGTGGGCTGTGCTTCACCTGGCCCTCTGCTCCAGCTCCTCTCACTGTGTGGACCTCACCATGGACAGCTCCAGCATCTCTCCACCAACACAATCCTAGCATTCTTTTATCTCCTACATGATGCTGGTCAGCTCATGTAAGACTTTGTTTTTAGAGAGATTAAAGCTCTTCTGAGATGGAAGAAAGAAGTTTTTTTATAAACCTGCCATAAACAGAGCAGCAAGAGGTGAAGAATGTGAAGTACTAAATCTACTGAGATTAGCAGGTCAAACTTTGTAAATGTGGTGTGAACTGGGATATACCACCTTGAAAAATGCCACTGGTGATTTCCAGTTCACATAGAGTAACTGTGACTTATTACAGCAGTGTTAAAGATCACACAAAGTGGATCTGAGGTGACCTATTACATAAATGAATTAAATCAGGTTACACTCTGTTTTTTATGTTTACATTTCTTTAGCCTACAGATTAGCATTAGCTATTCTTTACACACAAGTTAATTCAGATGGAACGCTCTGAAGTAAACCACTTACCAGTCGCCTGAAAAGCATCAACAGCCTTAATGAAAAACAAAACAAAACAAGGTTCTCAGTTCTCTCTCTCTCACACACACACACACACAGAGACACACACACAAAGACACACACACACAAAGACATACACGCACACACACACACACACATACCCCCCCCCCCCCCACACACACACCCACACACACACCAGTAGGGATGCACCTCCAGCTCTTTCATTTCCAATACCGATACTGATACTTTTGGTGTCTGTCAATACCTGATATTAAAACACACAACTTATTACAAAATTAATCCAATTGTGTTTTATTGAGCAATTAACTATTGAACAGCTTTGTATGAGTAAAAGTTCAAACATTATAAAATGCAGTAAGGTCAATATTTGCCAGTAGAAAGTCTTACTATGTCCAGTTAATGGCCCAACCAGGGGTATCAACTGAACTGGGATCATGGAACCGATCCCCTGAGCCACTAACATTAAAGATCTCTCCTGGGCCCTATTCAAACCATACAAGGCTCCGCCCACAAGTCTCCCACACCACAATTCTCCATAAATTTACAAAAACAGGATACAAAACTGTTCACAGCAACTTGACAAACCTGATGTGATGTGCAGTAATTTCATAAGTGGGATGTACATGGATTGTGTTGTGATGGCGCTCTGAAGGAGGAATGACTTAGTGCAGAGAGCAAAGGGAGAGGGAAACTTATAACATGTTAATATAGGATTTTCAATTAACAATAACGGGTAACATGGTGATCTAAATATGTTATGTGTTACAGTTAATACCCCACAGAAGTAAAATAGAATGCACCATGTTTGATACTCGTGTTAAACAGATGAACCCTGACAGGCCAATAAGCAAAATGTAATTTGGGGATAGTCACTGAAACGGCGCAGCGCCCTCTTGAGCCCATGTGTCTCTGAGTCCCGCCCTCGCTGCGTGCTATCCAGGTTCAGACGTCCTAAGACCCCCTCACCCTCCTCTCTCACCCCCCTCAGCTCTCCTGTGCTTTCAGTGGCATGTGACCTGGATTAAGTCTGTCTCCTGCACTCAAACGGATTTATACAATTTCCTTTCAGCGAGGCCTTTTCTCTCAACGCTTTTGTACAAGGGGAAAAAATTAAGCCATCAGAGCAGGATGTCCAACAATGAACTTTAGGAATAACAATACACGTTCTTAGGGGTTCAGTTTTATGCGTCATTCAGGATGTGTGGCGGCCTCTGCTGGCTGTGGAAAGTGGAGCGTGTTGATATGAAAAATGTAAATATTGATTTTGAAATGTGTGAATGAAAATAAATGAACCAGGAAATGAATCAGTCCCAAGGTACTGGGTCTGAAAGTCACATATTTGTCATAACTAATACCAAACCTTTCGAATTTAGACAATTTTATCAATCTAGGTGTAGCTGGATATAGTGTTGTCACGATACTCAAGACTTTTAACGACCTTAGTTTGTTGACTATATAACTATATGAAGACAACAGAAAAAGTAGAGTGCTGGATTTTGTTACACATACAAACAAAAAGGTATGTAGATGTTTTAAGAAGTATTTCAGATTAAAATGTAGAACTTTTTCAAGGCTTTTTCAAATGACTAAGTGAGCGAGCCAGTTCATTCTGAAACTCGTTCTTCACACATGGCATAGTCCCTTTTAAGTGGAGCTAAACATATAAACTTTGCTCACAAACACATTTCAAATAAAGCTGCTAAACTAGCTGCCTGGACAAATGCGGAACAGTATGATTCGTCTATACTACAAACTCCACCCAGGTTTTGTAAACAGAAACCCCTGCTGTAATCAGCGCAGTCATATGTAATGTCATATGTAATAATGTAGTAGTTGAAATGACATTGGTCACTAGACAACTATTGTCTACTGGTATATTATGCTAGTACACTACTATTAAAACACCATGTACAGAGTTTGTAAGAGTTCATTATTATTATTATTATTACACTTGTGTAGCACTTTTCATATATATATATATATATATATATATATATATATATATATATATATATACACACACATACAACAGCCTCACTGTGGATTGGCTATGATTCCAAATATGGAACTTGTCTCTAAAATTCATCTCGATGAGCTTCATTTGAGTGGAGCTGAACACTATGGGTGACGTCACACTCCCTTAGTCCACTTCTTTATACAGTCTATGATTTTAACACAGTTCTGATACGAGTTTTCTTCTAAAGCGTGAGCTCAAACCACAGACTTTTACTGTGGTTGGCGATTGGCTGATTAACCATTGTCCATTAAAAAGACCTGAGCTGATCCTCCTGAGATCAGCTGTTAGTGATTCAAATGTGATTCATTACAGAACCTGTTTTTTAGTTTGGCACAAGGACTGGGCAATTTTGGAGAAACAAAACCTAATTGTGCTTTTTCTGAGAAGTTGTGCCAATTTATATTTTAAAATCATGATCCAGTTCAAGGTGCAGATTTTAAATCCATTTTGGGAGCAGTTACATTTAAAATTTAAAAATTTCAAACTCGATACTGATCCTGATACCATGATGAGAATAAAAACACTTTATTCAGACAGTAGCATTAAATAGTAGTACTTTCTTTTATCTACTCAATACCAGTTTTAGTATCAATTAGTATCTGAGTTTCGATACTTTTGACAGTCCTACTTACTTCTAATCCTAATGCTTCTTACAGATATCCTACAGTTGAGTGTGTGTGGTTACAGTACCTTTGTTACATAACTGAGATCCTTGATGAACAGCAGCAGCATGTGGTCGTTGAAAAGGAAGTGCATTGTTTGAACTGCGGAAGTCAAAAGTGCTGAGGTGAACTGGACAAACGCACAAATATGTCCATCTATGCAAAAACTGCAGACGTGAAAAACAACTGCTCAAGGAGGGGAGTGCCATTCAGGAGTATTTAGGGTTCAGACAGTCTACATGTGTCTATGGAATTGAACAGAAAGGGAAACTATAGAGCACAGTAGTTCAAAAATACAAAATGTACAAACAAAATAAAAATACATAAAATTATTATTATTATTATTATTATTATTAATAATACTACTACTACTACTACTAATAATAATAATAATAAGTTTATTTTAATGTGCTTTTAACTAAGAATGCATCAATCCAGCTTTTTAAATTCTGATGCTTTCGATACTTTGACTCTAAGTATCTGCCGATAACCCATATGAGCCAATACTACTGCAGGGACGGAAATGTCACATATTTCCTTAAACCACAGTTGACGTATTACACAAGAGATACAACTGTGTATCTACTGAACAGCATTGTGAAGATAATTAAAAAATTGTGTACAGCACAAAGGCCTTATGACAATATTGAGTATCAGTTCCATATTTGAAATCGTGAAGGAAGAGATTGTAGACCAGGTAGAGAGTTGAAAGAAGTTTATCTGATCAGATGAATGAAGTTACAGACAGCAGGCACATGCGTTGTGTTTCAGAGGAGTTTTCCAGTACTTAAAGCCTTTTCAAGGTACTATCTATAGAAGGCAGGTCTGATAAGGACTTAACTAATTTTACATACTGTCCGTACAAGGTCACAAAGAAATGTATGGTTAGCTGTTTACAGAGAGGTAGAATACGTCACTAAGAGATGCCTGCAGTCACTAAGAAGATGTATTGCTAGGCCTCTTGTCAACATAAAGAGGAATACCAGTATCCAGTGACCGAAGCGACTGGTTCTAGTGGAGACATCCTAAAATAAGTTTGTATCACATTCCTACAGAGAAACGAGTTTACAAGGTTTAAAAATCATGCTTTCAATATTGTTTTTTTGCAAGGCCGATATTATGGAACTGATACTCGATACAGCACTTTTTTCAGTATCACGATATTCTATACCAGTATCGGTATTGGTGCATCCTTACGTTTAATTCCAGATGATTATATTTCTCATTCTTATGGGCTTGTGTGAACCTCTTTGTAACAATCTTTTGAAATGTATTAAACTAATATAGGTATTAAAATTTTAAGCAGCAAAACATATTATGAATAAAATGAGAAAGTAAAGGATGTTGCCACATGTCTCAGTGTACAGTATACATTACAGTATGCAGTATTCAGTGTATAGTGTACAGCAGCTCTTCTCACGAGAGCATAAGGAATGCAGAGCTGCTCTGACATGACTGACGTTATTCAAAGAGTAACTCACAGTTTTACAGGTGGAGTTCACGTCACATCAGTATTAGAATCTGTATAGTGCAAACTGAGCTGAGACAGGGATACTAAGGAATAGACTCGATACCAACTCCGATGCCACGATAGTAAAAATACTTTCTTTAGACATTAGAATGCTATTTTCCCACATTAAATTGTAGTACTTTCTGTTTTATTCCCATGTGGCCTTATATCTGTGTAATCCCTCAGTGTCCAGTAGGTTCATAGTGGTCCATGTGTGTACACTAGTCTATGTGTCTATACTTGTTCCGATACAGCTCAAGATCATTCTAAAGATATTCAGGAAAGATTCATTTCTGTCCTGTGAATGGGACTTTTTAGTATAGATACCTGCTCAAATGAGTATCTTGTTTCAATACTAGTTTGAGTATCGATATGTATCTGAGCCTATGTAGTGTCACTTCTCTGAGTGCGATTTTCCTCCAGTTAAAGCTCTGGTGTTGTACATGACCTTGTGGTGCTAAAAGTAACAGGATATTGTGAGCGCTGCCCTCTTGAGGTCGGGTCAGACAGTCTGTGGTTGTGTTCAATAGTCCCGTCCTGGTTTAAATGTGTGAGGTTTGGCCCTGTCCCCGCTATGGCCTCTGATGAGTCCATTCATTCTCCCTCTAATGTGCAACAGCAGCTCAATATGTAACACGTGAGACTGAGCTTGTCACTGTAAGTGCTCCATCAACTATACATGTGGAGGCTGGAGACTCAGGGTGGAGGCTCTGTCTGCAACGCAAGCTTATTTATACAGCACAATTCATACACAAAGTAATTCAAAGTGCTTTATGGAATAAGAAAGATTAAAATCACAATACAAACAAATCAACACAAGAGGCCAGTGAGCAGGCTGTTACAGTAGTCTAACCTACTGGAGACAAATGCATGGATAAGTCTCTCCAAGTCTGGTTTTGACAGTAAACCTTTGATTATTGTAATGTTTTAGACAGAACAAAGCTGCTGTTCAAGTCTGAGTCCATTACCCCCCTCTCTGTAGATGGTGAGGTCTTTGGGCTGAGATTAACAAGAGACACGGGGTGGGAAAGATCGAGAGAGCTGGGTTTTTATAAATAGGGCTTCTGGGTAATTAGAGGTGTGGCTGAGGTGAGTTGTCGTTCGCTGGAGAGGATAAGGAGGAGGTTGAGGGGTCAATCATATTACAGTGTTCCCTCGTTTATTGTGGGGATTACGTTTCAAAAATAACCCGCACTCAAATTCAGCGTCTACTGACACATTTCAAGCACAGTTCCATCTGAAAACTCACTCACCTACCTAATGTAGCCTAATCATTCACTGTGACGAGTTTATAAGCACTTTCCACAACTTTCAGGGACCAGAGTGCAGTTTTGCCATTACTATAAACATGCAAGTTCTGATTAACAATAAAAAGCTTTACAATTAGATGCAGACAGTACGCATCGGACATATTTTCACCTCAAGAGCTGCTTATAGAGTATATTTGTTTTGGGGCAAGACAAATTTAGCCCAAATACATGGAGAAAATTAGATACAGGGCCTTTAATCCAATGCTATCTTTAACAAGAATCCCACCCATCAAACTGGGAGCGCTTGTTATTTCTACACTACTGACAAATAAACAGCTGGTTTCATGCTCACACATAGTACAAGAACATCTCCCCATTCAGCCCAAGGTCTGTCACGATAAGTGGTGGAAGATAACAAAGTAAAAGTAGTCATTTTTAGGTATCTGTACTTTACTTAGGTAGATTTTACACTGGATACTTTTTATTTTGCCAAAAAAAGTACTTTTCATATGATTTGAGGGTTTTTTGCCATGTTCGTGGTTCGTGGAAATAAGAAGACATTGATTCATTACTGTTGCACAAAATATATATCATTTTGAATCTATATCACTACATTTACACTTTAACAAATGAACAAGACTTGTATGAAACACTTTTACTTTTTACTCTTAAAGTACATTTTAAATACTTTCACTTAAGCAGATTTTTTTCATGTACCGTAATATTTACTTCTGTGTCTGTACTTTTAAGAGTGATAAGTCTGTATAGTAATTAGGAGTTTGTTTGTGTGTTCTGGTGCAGGCCTGACCTCAGAGTTGACACAGTGATAAAAGTTGTATTAGATGTGCTTGGGTTACCCCTGAATGTGATCCTCCCTGCCACGTCTCCCTGGCTCATCCTCCTCTCTCTCTCTGTGTGTGTCTACAGCGACGTGGGTGGGCGGCGGCTTCATCGTGGGCACGGCCGAGGCGGTCTACAACCCGTCTATGGGCCTGATCTGGGCTGTCATGCCCATCTCTGCCACTCTGTGCTTCATCATCGGTGAGTACAGGGCTCCACGAGGGGCTCTGCGGGTCTACTGCACACTACAAGATCAACAGGGCTGATATTCTAATTTTACACACCTCTAAAGCAACAATTGTGATATTATTCTTTATATCTTTCACCCATTTTTGGACTCAAAGTAAAAACAGAATCTGATCCAAATACTGGCAATATCATTCAATTTTATTTTATTTTATTTTTTCAGCAAAATACAGTTCCAAAATGTGTTATCCTGACTAGAGATAAACAGACATTTTTATTTTTTTTTTCATGGCCAATACTGATTGTTCAGTCCAGGGCGACCGAGCGACCGAGCAAATCTATAAGAGAGTAGTGTGGTTACATTTTGTAGTTATATCTTCATATTAAAGTGTTAATATAAAGTTTTGTGTGGATTTTTCTAGGCAGCATATTGATCTCTGCTGGAGATTTAAGACTGACAGCCAATATGCTAAAAAGTCCAAATATCAGTAGGGATGGGTAATATAGTGATTCCAGTATCTGTATTGTCAAATATTGATACCTGATACCGATATTTTATAATGGTATTTTTTGTGCTGCTCCAGTCTCCTGATTGTCCTTTTTAAACAGACTAATAATGAGTCAAACTAACAAGAAGTGCACTATGACTCTGTGACACAAACATGTAACAAATTATTTTATACCCCAAAAAATGACATTCTGTTTTTATTTTTACAAAAGCAAAAAGTTAAAGTAACAATCCCAAAGTAACTAAAGATAAATGTGTGGGCCTCGCTATGGTGTTTAAAAGTTAAATATCGGTATTGCCAAATATCAGTTATTGGCAGGACAAGTATCAGTATCAACTCAATGAAAAAACTAAAATCCATATGAGCCCATCACAACAGAGCAGTGTGATTGTTCTAACAGGTATCCACACTTTAAACTGCCCCTGCAGCCAGGTGTTTATGAGAATCACAAACACCTGGTTGTCATCCTGTGTGATGTCATCAACTACTTAAAATCGCAGAGGTCACTGAAGGCAGCACATACTTAACTTTATATTTTTAGCATATTTTGAGCTTTACATGCTCCAAAATTAGCTAGTTTCTACTAAATTTGCCAAAAATAACTACGAACAGTAGATGAAGTGACTGAAACTAAATATATAACATTTAATAATGATCAGACCCGAGGCTCCGCACAGGATCCTCTTCTCCTCATGCTTATCCGGTCAGTGGTTAGCTAGGAGCTGGCTGGCACACAGGAAGAGGTCAGGGCGTCCGTGGAGAGTGGGGAGAGCGTGCCTGGACGCTGCTCCACATCCTGAAGCCTGAATAATTGAAAACGCCACATTTGTCCCAGGGTTTGTTTAAATAATAGAACTGTACACTGAAGGAGGACAAGCTGTACTCTGCACGAGACAAGGCCCAAAACATAGGCAGCTATGTGGGGGGAGCGATCTCGATATTGATATTCACACGATATTTCACCTTGTGATGTCATGTGGAAATTGTTACGACCCTGCTTGGCTCGGGTCAGGGAGGAAACAAAAACCAAGATGGAAAAATGTTGAAATAAAGAAGTAATTTAATAAACAGGATTGTAAAAGGCAAAGTAACAAAAATGGTCTAAAATATGAGCAAATATATAAAGAAAATAACCTAAACTAAAAAAACACAAATAACAGAGTTAACAGATAACAAGTTTTGTGTCTAGTCACGTAGGCCTATTAAAAAATAAGTGACAAAATAATAACACAACGAGGCTACGAGTGTCCCAAAATAAACACGAGCCACATAAACCTACAAACAGAATCGAGTGAGGAAAAAAACAAGAGACACAAAAACAGAACTAAACTAGTGTCTCACACACATAAAGTTAGACACAGAGACGAGTGACTAATGAAATAAATGAGACAGACAAAACAGCAGACTGGCCACAGAGATCAGCGGCTCTGAGCAGGGGTTAAGAATCTCCTTAAATAGGGAGGCGGCTGCAGGTGAGACAGGGTTGGCCAAGCGGGAAAACAGTCCTCCAATCACCAGGGCAAACACAGGCGGGATCCTGTGGGGAAAGGGGACAGATTCAAACACAAACAAAACATAACAGGCAGATACTAACAAATGAAAGTACTTACGGCCTGGAGCTGGAGCAGTAATACAGGAAGTGCTCCACTATGTTCAGTCCAGACACCTTCACTAGAATCATTTGGTTAATTTCACCCCTGGAATTGCTAATCTTTACTAAACAAAAGGTGAAAGGTAACAGTTAACTTGAAAACTACCACTACATGACATCACAAGGTGGAACAGAGCATCGTGTGAATGAAACAAAACACAACTCCAGGTCTGTTTTTGATGAGGTGCAACATTATAACATGACCTCACGAGAGTCAATTATGCATAATATAGGACCATTAAGTGTTGCATTTTGTTTCTTTACTGCAGTTCATATTTTTTACAATATTGTACATTTAGAATACTTTTTGGGGGCTAATTCTATTTTAAGATTTGGTTTCAATATTATCGTTTATTGTCTATATTTACTCCACCAACATATCGCACTTGAAAATGTGTTATGGTGACAGGCCCGGTGGTTTGAGGCGGGTGTGAGGTAGAGTGTGTGAGGTCCTCGTGCATGAGTGATCAGAGCTGTGGTGCTGATGGATGAGTGTGAGCAGATGCACAAACAGAGAGGGGACAGTCCCTTGTCTGAACATCACCAAGAGCACCACCTCATCACGGGGTCTGCTTTGACTCTGGGCCTCAGGGGAGCCAGACCTCCAGCATCTCATGGGTCTCATCAGCTCTAAGACTCTTGCTTTAGTGAGACCTCTTGTTCTTGTGTTTGCTCTATTGTTATAATCTATGACACCCGTGGATAATTGTGTTATAATTTGTACATTTTAAATAGCCATATTCATCTAAAACAACTTAATAAAGATCGGCAAAATGGCATCTTTAAAATAAGAAATTAAAGATTACTCAAACATGAATCACTCCAAATACAACTTCAGAGGCTCAATGAGAAGAAATGACTAGAACATGGTGAAAAGCTCTGAAAAGTCAATTTGCAGCATAGTTCAATGTTTTTTTCCTTTGTTTACTACATTCTACATGTTATATACGCTCAGAAGACATCAAATATATGAAGTAAGATACAGTGAGGCACATAAGTATTTGAACACCCTGTGATTTTGCAACTTCTCCCACTTAAAAATCATGGAGGGGTCTGAAATGTTCATCTTAGGTGCATGTCCACTGTGAGAGACATAATCTAAAAAAAAATCTGGAAATCACATCGTATGATTTTTTAAATAATTTATTTGTACGTTACTGCTGCAAATAAGTATTTGAACACCTAAGAAAATCAATGTTAATATTTGATACAGTAGCCTTTGTTTGCAATTACAGAGGTCAAACGTTTCCTGTAGTTTTTCACCAGGTTTGCACACACTGCAGGAGGGATTTTGGCCCACTCCTCCACACAGATCTTCTCTAGATCAGTCAGGTTTCTGGGCTGTCGCTGAGAAACACGGAGTTTGAGCTCCCTCCAAAGATTTCCTATTGGGTTTAGGTCTGGAGACTGGCTAGGCCACTCCAGAACCTTGATATGCTTCTTACGGAGCCTTGGTTATCCTGGCTGTGTGCTTTGGGTCATTGTCATGTTGGAAGACCCAGCCACGACCTATCTTCAATGCTCTAACTGAGGGAAGGAGGTCGCTCCCCAAAATCTCGCAATACATGGCCCCGGTCACCCTCTCCTTAATACAGTGCAGTCGTCCTGTCCCATGTGCAGAGAAACACCCCCAAAGCATGATATTTCCACCCTCATGCTTCACAGTAGGGATGGTGTTCTTTGGATGGTACTCATCATTCTTCCTCCTCCAAACACGGCGAGTGGAATTAAGATCAAAAGTTCTATTTTGGTCTCATCTGACCACATGACATTCTCCCATGACTCCTCTGGATCATCCAAATGGTCACTGGCAAACTTAAGACAGGCCTGGACATGTGCTGGTTTAAGCAGGGGAACCTTCCATGACATGCATGATTTTAAACCATGACATCTTAGTGTATTACTAACAGTAACCTTGGAAACGGTGGTCCCAGCTCTTTTCAGGTCATTGACCAGCTCCTCCCGTGTAGTTCTGGGTTGATTACTCACCTTTCTTAGGATCATTGAGACCCCACGAGGTGAGATCTTGCATGGAGCCCCAGTCCGAGGGAGATTGACAGTCATGTTTAGCTTCTTCCATTTTCTAATAATTGCTCCAACAGTGGATCTTTTTTCACCAAGCTGCTTGGCAATTGCCCCGTAGCCCTTTTCAGCCTTGTGGAGGTCTACAATTTTGTCTCTTGTGCATTTTGACAGTTGTTTGGTCTTGGCCATGTTAGTAGTTGGAGTCTTACTGATTGTATGGGGTGGACAGGTGTCTTTATGCAGCTAACAACCTCAAACAGGTAATAAGTGGAGTGGAGGTGGACTTTTTAAAGGTGGACTAACAGGTCTTTGAGGGTCAGAATTCTAGCTGATAGACAGGTGCTGAAATACTTATTTGCAGCAGTAACATACAAATAAATTAATTAAAAAAATGTGTCTCTCACAGTGGACATGCACCTGATGCACAAGATGAAATTTTCAGCCCCCTCCAAATACTTATTTGCCTCACTGTATATGCATTATATAATGAAGAAAAAAGGTGAAATAATTCAACTAACTATTTGATACTGTCTCCTCCCTTTACTTCGTGGACAGCTGTAAACCCTTGGCCTTCTCTCAAAGAGCTTCATCATAATGAAGTCTCCTGTAATGGTTTTCACTTCACAGCTGTGCCAGGGTCAAGAAATTAGAGTCCACAGCAGTGATCAAAGCAAATGGTGGCCATTTTTAAAAATATAAAATATGGAATGAGTTTGGAGATTTTGTTAGAGTCGAAATATGTCATTCATTAGTGTTGATGCTTCAGTTAGAATCTATAATGTAAACAGCCATGAAAATAAAGACAAAACAAAAATGAGAAAGTGTGTTCAACTTCTGCCTGCCTTATGTGGCTTGGTCAGTGATGTGTCGGTGATTTTTTTTAAAGTTGGCTAAACCTTTAATGGGTTCATGAGCATTTATACGGACAGCAGCAGGAAGGAGAAGGCTTGGATTGAGTTAGCAGACAGATGCAGACAGAACACAGCAGTCAGGACCCACTGATACAATGCTGGTATCAGATATCTGTGACGATATTGAACATTTTGATTGATATCGGTTCAGTCGATATCCCATTTTGGGTTATACGTTGGTGAAATAAGCCCAAAACAACTCATAATATTAAACCTGTGTTTTTCAAAGCTGTTCTATTGTCACTTTAATGATAAATAACATTTAGAAAACACATTTGGATAATTTTTTTCCCCACGTTGTTTGTGTTTAAGGTAAATACATTCTATTTTCAGCCTCTGTCGTGGTATTGGTTGATATCAGGGATTGGCAGATACTTAAAGCCAAAGTATCGACATCGGTTTCAGAACAGACAAAGCTGGATGGGTGCATCCTCACACAGGAGTCTCACATTGACCCTAAGAGCTGCTTTTACACTATAACTTTATAATAAGGACTAATAAACCACTTTACTTCATGACATGAACAAAAGGGGCACAGCCCGTTCAAGCAAAAGCTCCATTATGCTCTTAAATGTACATTTTTATAACAACAGTGTGGGACAGTGGCTGTGTTTTGGCAACACACAGAGTCTGCTGGACTAACGGCAAAAAGCCAGTTATCAGACGGGGCTGGGCTCAGGACCGGGCTAAGGACCTCAGAGGCTGTAGACTATTGGATCTTTAGTCTCCTACATCTGTGTTTTTTATAGAAATGACAATCCAACCTTTAGGCTAAAGATACAACTAACAAAAACATTCAGAAAACTTTGACATTTCTGATGACCCTTAAAGAGGTGATATTTAGCTCAAACGGGCCAGTTCACTTTAGACAGTGGAGACACTTACAGGCCATACCCATCCACACCAAAGCAAGTATGAGGCTGCATGTATGAGACTGCATGTATGAGGCTGCATGTATGAGGCTGCATGTATGAGGCTGCATGTATGAGGCTGCATGTATGAGGCTGCATGTATGAGACTGCATGTATGAGACTGCATGTATGAGGCTGTATGTATGAGACTGCATGTATGAGGCTGCATAGTTGGAGCTTTTACTACCTCCACTGTACTTACTGACAATTAGCACAAAGCTGCTGCAGCTAAAGATAGCACCCCCCAAATGCCTCTCACTTGTTCAGAAGTGACAGCTCTCACAGGAAGTCTGTGAAGGACATCCAGCCCTCTGTCCCACACTCCACAGCATGCTTCTATTGTCATTCAAGACTACAGAACTGTGGACACCATCGTATCTGAACCAGTCCGAGACCGTGTTGTTTCAAATCATCAGTGATGAGCGTGGCTCTTTTTAATGCAAGGTTTACATTACGGCTGCAAGATTCACAATAATATTTTGCATTATAATTATTGTGTCTTATTATCTTAAAAAAAGCCCTACCAACTCTGTAGTGTAGACCTCTGCAAACATGTTCTGAAATGTATGAGATTCTTGGATTCATTTAGCTGTTCAGATTTTCAGATTTTTTTTGCGTTACTTCTTCTGGACATGTTCAAAATGTGCACTTTGAACAGAATAAAACATAAATAGTAAATATGTTTGTCCAAACAACTAACAAACAGAAGTTCAATATTTTGCCAAAATGGTTCAGTCCTAGTCCACAGCTAGTCCTCTGTCAGTGAAGCCTGTGGTTTAGAGCAGAGTTCAGACTTTGGAGGAAGAAATTTGATTATTTTTGTGTGTTAACTATCTTTCGGGTGAATTATAATAAAATGGAGAAAAATCTGTCACTGGACAAACGTTTTAAAGTGATGACGTTTTGCTGCTCATCCAAGCCGCTTTTTCAGTTCTGGTCAGATTACTGCTGGACACTGCCTTATATCTATCTGAAGGGAGGAGCTAACTGGGTCTGACAGACTGGCACAGATCAATTGCATTTACAAAGAGACATATGATGAGAATATTTTCTTCACAACATGATACACATACATTTGGATCAGTTTAGCTGAATAGACCTAGCCTATAAACAAAAACTGTAAACAAACAGGTGTGTTAGTTACAGTGCAGTTAGCTTCAGACAGATATAAGGCAGTGTGCAGCAGTAATTTGACCAGAACTGAAAAAGCAGCTTGGCTGAACATTCAAAACGTCTTCACTCTAAAACCTTTGTCCAGTTACAGATTTGATATTTTTTTTTACTATAATAAAATATAATAACCTGTGAGTTGTAGTCAATTCCAGTGAACACATTCTTTCAGCAGTGACACTGCATAGTCACTTTCTTCAGCGCTCTCTGACCAGGCACAAAAACATCTTACCTAAAGAAATATATGTTTGACCCCAGTCACTTTGCAGATACCTTTAAGAGGTAACAGGACTACAGTCTCATATACAGAGTGCATACATCAGAGCATAGTGAGCTGTCTGATGAGGACAGTGGGTCTGCTCTAGTGGAATGCAGCAGAACAAAGCCTAAAGGTTCAACTCTAATGAAGTTGGACCTTTAGGCACAGTGATTTGTGTGTGAGAGGTCTGCCCTATACACACACAATGTAATCACATCACCTATGTGTCTGCATCACCTGTGTGTCCTATACACAGAATCTATGACTGTGTCTGAATAGCCACTATTTAGGGGTCACACCATTTTTAATGGTGTCTGAATGTCCATTTCCCACAAAAGTAGTTGGCATCAGTGGTCACTCGACTGGTCAAATATAGACCACAGTGACAGTCAGAAAATCAACGGTGGACAGAGACAGGTCTTTAACTGGACACAACACAACTGAATGAAGCAGATAGAAGCGCTGGTTTATCACACTGTTGATCCTCATTATGAATCAAACTCTCTTAAATAAACCGTTGCTGTGTAAAGATGCTAGTGTTAGCCGATTACCATAGCTTGAGCTGTTAAAAGAGCTATAATTTCCACATTTCAGAGAAAAAAGATGATGAATCTAGTTTGTTTACATGAGATCCATCTTGACAAAAACTGGTATGATTATTATTAGTCTATAAAGACTGTCAGTCCAATCGGATCATTATTTATGACACAAAGCAAGTTTTATCAGAGTTTAGCCTTTAGACTTCTTTCACCCAGACCCAGAGTCACATGACCTGGATATAGTGAGCTCTGTGAATCGCTCTACAGAGTCTGCTTGGGTCCTATACACATAATCTATATGTCCATGTGTTTCAACCACATGGACAACTATTGATATTATAATAATCAAATATCAGTTAGACAGATAGATATTGGATATTGGTATTGGACAGTGGTGGATGAAGTACTCAATTTTGTTACTTAAGTAAAAGTAAATGTATCACATGAAAAAATCTAAAAAAAAAAAAAAAAAAAAGTACTTTAAGAGTCAAAAGTAAAAGTATTTTATAAGTACAGTATTTTACTACTTGTACTTCATTATCTTCCACTGGTGTTGGATCATTGTTAACTCAAAGCCCAGATTGTAATGTAATATTATCCACTGTGATTTGCATCTGTTTTGCTGCGTTACTTGTTCCTATTTGTTTACATTATTGTACTGTATATGGAAAATATTTCACACTTCGTACATGTTTTGAAGTGATAGGTTGTGTGGTTGATACTGAAGCGTGCAGATGGAGTGAATCCCCCACAGACTGACAGAGGAGCTATAAAAGGCCTGAGCGGAGCCCGGACACCAGAGAACTGCCTTATTTGTACATCAGCCCGAGTGCCACTCAAACACTCTGAATGTGCATGGAACTGACTCAAAGCACAGTCTATCCTCCCCTCTTTCTCTCCTGCTATCTTTATCTTCTCTTCCCTCTCTCTGTCCTCTCTCCTCTTCTCCCCTCCCCTTCCCTTCCCTCTCCTCCCCTCTCTCGGTCTACCACCTCCCCTTTACCCTCTCTCTGTCCTTTCTACTCCCCACTCCTCTCTTCTCTCTGTCCTCTCCTCTTTCTGTCCTCTCTCTGGCCTATCTCTCATCCCTCCTCCCCTCACTTCTCCTCTCCCCTGCTTCCCTTTCCTCTCCTCTCTGTTCTCCCCCTCATCCCATCTCTCCTCCTCTCTTGTCCCCTTTCCCATCCTCTCCTCTCTTCTGCTCTCCCTGTCCTCTCCTCCTCCTCCTCTCCTCTCTCTACCCTCCCCTCTCCTCTGTTCTCCTCCCCTCCTCTCTCTGCCCTCGCCCTCATCCTGTCTCTCCTCCTCTTTCCTCCCCTTTCCTCTCATCTCCTCTCTCCTCCCCTCTCCTCTCCCCTGCTTCCTTCTCTCCTCCCCTCTCCTCTTCTCGTCTCCCCCTCCTGCCTTCTCTCCTCCCGTCTTTCTTCCCCCTCTCTCCTCCTCCGCTCTGTACTGTCTGTTGGAGGTTAACAAAAGCCCTGCAGGTGGCTCAGTATCTGAGGCGCTGGTCCCGCTGAGTGGTACAGAGCAGAGAACATGTCTCCTGTACCACTGTGTCATGTGCTGTGAAATATCGACAGCATATTATCCATGGATGTGATTCTTGGATTAGTTTAGCTGGTCATACTTCAATCTTCTTTCGAATGTAAATGCCACTGGACGTGTTTAAAATGTGCACTTTGATCAGAATCCTAAAACATACAATGTGATTGTAGTCCACAGCTGATCTGTCAGTAAAAGCTTGTGGTTTGGAGCAGAGTTCAGACTTTGGAGGAAGAAATGTGACTGTTTTTGAGTGTTAAATATGAGCCAGACTTACAGCTCACACAGGGCTGGGCATCTTTTAACTGACTTGAACTATACCTGTCTCTTAGGTGCTGGTCCTTGAATGTGACTTTTTCTGTACTTCTTCTTGAGTTAAATATGATCTAGAATGACAAATATAAATTAGAATAAAATATGATCTAAGACAGTTACAGATAGGAGATGAAGTTTTACCTTGACAAGTTTTCCGTGATAACTTCCGTGTTCATCCCAAGCATCTAGTGATCAGATGGACCTATCAGGTCTGTTGGGCTGACCACGCCCCCTTCTGGCCGGTGGTTATTGGAGAATGGTGTCCCATGTTCAGCTGGGACATGGGACACCATTCTCCAACAGCCACGGACCAGAAGGGGCCGTGGCCAGCCCAACAGGCCTGATGAGTACGATGGGCTGACCATAACAAGACACAGGGCGAGATGCTTCTGGTGAAGACTAAAGTTGCCAACAAAGATGTATGGATGAACAACAAAAATCCATCTCAGTTTTGGATTTTTATTTTTTGTTTTGAAATAAAAAAATAAAAAAAGTCTCTCAATATGAAGATAAATAGACAGCGCCAATGTGACCGGCATGCTAATGCACACAGTTGTAATGAATTCAATTTGACAGCAGAAATGAACAAGCCTGGACTCATAGGATTTCATAGGTGATGTAACTATCCAGGGAAAATTGATACAGAGTAACAGCGCTCTGAGCGCTCCTACTAGACAACTTCATAAATAGGCTTCATGAAACATGTGAATGAAGCAAAATTCAACTCCAGGTATGTTTTTGATGAGGGGCTAACATTAGATGACTGAATCTCAATCTTGATTAAAAGTGATTTAAAGGCACACCCCTAATATAAACACTTCCATTTGCTTTCATCTTTAAAGAGAATAAAGTTCTCAGTTCAGATGCTGGAGCTGCCCTTTGCAAACACGGAGGGCTGATAGTGATATCTTTAAATATTTCAGATTGTGCTGTTTGGTCACTGTGTTTTTTGGGTGTTGTTGTTAATGGCGTTCACTCACAGACACATACAAGACCACTAACCACTGGCTCCTGGTCAGAACAGTTTGTGTAAGGAACATTTTATGGGCTCAAGAGATTTACTAAACTATTAATCTATGTTTAGTCCAGATTCTAATCAACTGATACTTTTTTTTTTTTTTTTTTTTAATAAATATTGAGATCCGGTTGTTTCCATAGACTCTATAAAACAAACAAATGGGCTTAGCTAACCTGCTAGATGATGTGTTCCAAATAGGAAGTGATCATGGGTGCACTTCAGGCTCCACTGACTCTGGCTCCAGTTCACTTTATATTGAAAAACTGTGGCCCCTCTCGCTGTAACTGGTGCTGTCGGCAGGTACAATTTGGATTTAAAATGTTTGTATTAACCCACTCCACATGATCCTGATGTTTTTATTTTGCTATTGTGTCTGTAAACCAAGATATGAACATTAATAACAGACAAATCATGTGCCTTCATTCCCTGAGGTCTCTTTCTGTGGCATTAGCAACAGGTTTGATTGACAGCGTTGCTAAGAGCCTGCTTCCTGCTGAACCAGCGGGAAGGGACATTAGGAGCAGTGTTTTGGAGCAGACCAAAAACTGTGTTAAAGGCGCTATACCAGATTTTTCAGTTTGCAGTGGTTCAAAGTTATATCTCACTTACCTTATGCATTCTAAAAGTACTTTTTTAAACAGGCACTTAAATACTTTTACTTAAATGTATTTTTACTTGATTAGCTTCTGTGTCTTAGTCTTTCTACAACTTCTTGAGAGACCTCTGTATCTGTACTTTAACTTAAGTAACAAAACAAAATACTTCATCCACCGCTGTTTCAGTAATCCTCTGAGCATTCGCCAAATTTGCTGTTTGAAATTTCCCAGGATTGTGAAGTCACATGTAGAGACCCTGTGCAGTTTTTATGTCTATAAATTATCAGCAGACTCCTTTGAGCATTTCTGCCATCAGGTCACGTTCATTAGAACAGTGTGTTTATATTAACATGTGTGGGCTTGTTCCTCATTAGCTACAGGTAATTCAGTGTATGTAGAGCAGCAGCAGATCAGAGATTGGGGAGCACTGTGAAATAATAATCATTTTATATTATGCAAAATTAACTTTAAGCCATGTTCTAATGTTGTTACCTCCTCAAAAACATACCTGGAGTTGTGTTTTGTTTCATTCACATGTTTGAGTAATCTTGTATTGTTAGTCTGTCTACATTTCCAAAGCCCTAAGCGTCCTAATTATTCCCTGAGATTAGTTCATAAGCGCTTTTCACAACTCTCACAGTAAAGCTTACAGCAACTAACATGCTAACGTGCTCTTCCTGATTCTCACACAGTAAGACGCTCTATTTTTTATTTTTTTTCCTTTTGGCATTAATTCCAGCCCTACTTATGTCTGCACCGTAGTCTGTATAAAGACGTGGACTAATGAATGAATCTCAACGAGGCTAGCAGTTATAGGGTGAATATGGAGCTAAATTCCATATTTCCATACTAGGAATTCCAACTGCTAGTACCATAGCAACCAAAAAGCCAATCTGGAGTGAGATTGTTGAAGGTAATGCCCCTTCCTGTTCACACTACTTTGGTTTAGTAAGGAGTGGGTAGGGAGTTAGCAACGCTGTCAATCAAACCTGCTGTTAACGCTCGGGGGCAACCTCGAGGAAAGAAGGCATCTAATTTGTCATTTTAAGACCAAAATGACAAATCTGACAGCAGCAGTTACGCAGAGAGAGGCCGCAGTTTTTCAATGTAAAGTGAATTGGAGCCAGAGTCGATGGAGCCGAAAGCACGTCCATGAGCACTATCTGGAATGCTGCAGCTAGCAGGTTAGCTTTATCCTTTTGTTTATACAGTCTATGATCTACACCCCCATCCACTTTTTCAGTCACAATGAAGTAGCTGGTTTAAACAGGAAGGGCATCTGGCATAAAACTCCGTCGTGAGCGGTGATCAAAAAGGCAGCTGATGAAAACATGTACAGACTCTAGCGATGTAGCTAAAGGGGAGTCATTAAACGTCTGTGGGTGACTGTAATTGGTTAAGTAAAAGCAGAACACTGGCTCCTGTCAGCTGGAACTCATTTACAGCACTCATTAAAGGAGTTTAGTTTCATCATCGGACGAGCCCTGAGTCTGGAAGTTACACAGATGACGTCACAGCATTCTGAATGTTTACAATGAGTGGCAACATTATTTGATTGTCAATGGCAAGTAATGACTTTTTCTTCTGTAAGAGCTCCAAATGCATCTAAAATGTGACAGAGCTGCTACAGATTAATAGCAAATGTAAAAGTTGACAACTCTGATAAATATATAGTTTGTACCTGGCATGGAAACAAGAAACTCTAGCAAACAGAGCTAAGAGAGATAATTCCCTCTGCTGGAGAGCACTGAACCTGTGAAATAGTAGTTCTTTAAATAATGCAAAATTGAATCAAGTGTCTACATCTCCAAAGCTCAAAATGGTCTGTTCTACTTTGTGATGTCATGAAGTGGTAGTTTTCAGGTTAACAGCTCCTTTTACCTTTAGTTCAGTAGAGATTGGCAATTCCAGGGCTGAAATCATCCAAATGACTCTAGTGAAAGTGTATAGAGTTTAAAAATACAGTGGAGCACTTCCTGTATTACCACATGACATCACAAGGTGGAGTGTTTTGTGTTTGAGAGAAGCCTGCAGGGTTTGTGTGTTAAACATGTGAATGAAAGAAAACACAACTCCAGGTCTGTTTGTGATGAGGAAGCAACATTAGTACAGAGATCAGAAAATTGCATAATATGGGTCCTTTATTTATCCATAGCAAAGTTCTAAATCATGAAACAGTACAAAAAACTCATGATATTTGTTCTTTAAACTATAGAATGTTCTGAAATCACGTGAACCCAACCTATTGAATCATCTATCTCATCCCATATGATTCAAAATGGCTACCATTTCCTGCTGTTTTGGACGGACAGGACCACAGCACCTGACATCTCTAAAAGCTAAAAAAAAACCTACTCTTGTATTTGGAAGTACTTCACAGCTGACTCCACTTGTAGTTAAGAAAAGAACAGTGAACACATCCTACTCTTATGATTAGATTACTACAAACAAAGCAGTGATATGCTGGCACCTCCAATGCCTTTTTCCATGAGTTTCTTCTATTTTGTAAAGCCCTGGAAAAGAAATGAATGAAATGAATTTCTTTTATCAATTGTTTATTAATTTGTGTTTTGTAATTTATATAACTTAAAAAAAATCCAGTTGATGGTGTGTAAACCATAGACTGTATATATAAATGGACATAGCTAACCTGCTAGCCGCCACATTCCAGATAGGAAGTGATCGGACACGCTTCTGACTCCATTGATTCTGGTTCCAATTCACTTTATATTGAAAAACTGTGGCCCCTCTCTCTGCAACTACTGCTATCAGGCTCGTTATTTTGGTCTTTTCATGTTTGTATTAACCTGCTCTACATGATCCTGGTATTTTTATGTTGCTATTTTGTCCATCATTCAAGATATGAACATTAATAACAGACAAATCAGGCGCCTTCTTTCCCCGAAGTCGCTCCTGCTAACATTAGCAACAGGTTTGATTGACAGCATTGATAAGTGCCCACTCCAGGCTAAACTACCAGTGCGGGCGGAAAGGGGGGTTACCTTCGCCAGTCTTGCTTCGGATTGGCTCTTTAGTTGCTATGATAAGCGCGGTCGAGATTCCAAATATGCAACATTGCTCCAAACTGACTTCATTTGACTGGAGCCAAATGCTATGGGTGACGTCACTCTCACTTAGTCCACTTCTTTATTCAGGCTATGGTGTAAATAGGACTCAAGCAGTTTAAATAAGGCTACACACCACATCTGTTAGCTATTAGCAAGTAGCAAGTGCAGGCAATTTAAGCACTGAAATATTTAGGTGAAGTTGTAAAGCCTTTGGGCAGGGCCTCTGTAGTGTGAAATGTGGAGACATTTGCCAAACAGTTATAGCTCAGAAGAAAGAACTTAAATAGAACCCAGAGAATCACACCCAGGAAAACGAGGGCAGCACTTTGGGACATCAATTGGTGAACCACTCCGTTTTGAGCCTTTGAAATGTGTACAGTGAATGCAGGATAACATGCTTGAATAAAACAAAACTAGTTATGTTTTTAATGAGAGAATACCACAACAACATGGTTTTAAAGCTTATAAAAAGATTTCCTTAAGCATAATGCAGGATCTTTAAAACTGACTTTTGTTATATGACCTTTGAACCCTGTTAGAACACTTTACAGCTTACTCAAACTGTGTTTTGATTGACTCCTGCATGTTAAAGTACTCTTATATTGTCCCGTATTTGAAGCTTGAGCGCTTAGAAAATGTCTGTTTTCACCTACCCCTTATCTCCACCCGCTTCAGACTCCAGATCATACATGTAGAGTTAAAATGCCACATAGTCATTTTTCAGGAATTAAAATACATACATATATTGAATCCTAGTCTGCCAAAATGTGTTTTAGTCAACTATTCATTTTATTTATGTGATACAGATCTCTATGGAACAGGATCAGGAGAAGACAGTGAGTGATCTCTAATAAATACATTGTTTCCTAGTACTTTTTACTTTTCTTTACATAAATAGTAGTTTTTGCATGAGCTCATTCTGCAGGTGTAGTCTTGTGAGTGAACTTTGGGTCAGATACACAGACATACGTAATAGTTTCACGATCTTTTGCCACACCACCTTTTTATTCAACCAGTTGATTGACAGCACTATTCTACTGCTTGTTATGGTAAAATCAGGACCAATTCAAGACAGTGGACCTGTTTATGTTATTAAGGATTAATACTGGGCTTTACAGTGAACAAAATGTTAAATAAATTGTGTACATGTTTACATTTATGTGTTAAAATCAGAAAAAAATCCTTAAGATGCAGTTAATGTGGTGTTGTAATAAGGCGGGGGTGTGTCAGTAAAGTGAGTAAACACAGAAACCCAAGTCCACCTGGCTCTGGTTTAAACTCCAGGAGATGGAACATGGAACATTTCAACACGTCTCTGTCACTTCATCCTCATGGTGTTTTCTGATTTAACTGTGAGAATAAAGCCGTTATGATGAGACCTCAGATTTGACATATTTGATCTGTTATTCTACCTTTCCACCAAATAGAGCCTGGTGTGCGAAAATAAACCTGAGGTAATATTATCTTTGCTATGCTACACTTTGACACTCTGTAAATATAGTGCTGTGTGGAGGCCAGGGCGTAGGGTTCCACTCTGGCCTGGGAAATGGACTGTGTTCTTGGGTGGAATTTAGCAACAAAAGTGTCTAAAAATTCTGCTGTGGAACAATCTTTTCATTTCAGATATGATTTTTTAATATTTGAAAACTCTTATTTAAACTTTCAATGCAGCAGAATTATTGTAAGTACTGTACTTGAAGTGAACTAAACCAGATATAATTAACCTCAAAGTGCCAACTCAGACTAATTCCAGTCCTGTGGAACTCCTTGGATGCATCACTCTGGGTTATATTAGAATGTGAAGGTAAACCAGTCACCTCTGAGTCAGCTCTGGTAAACAGTTAATGGGCTTTGGCTTTGTCCATGGGCAGATTTTTGGACTTTTTAGGACATCAGCATCAAAACTCAACAGATTTATACAGTGCTGTTTTGGACACAGAAAATGCTAGTAAAAAGCTATTGTGGCCACAGCTGCCCCAGAGTGGACTGGTGAATGTGAGGCTGCCGATCTGTACCATCGGCCCCTCCAACCAACTCTCACATCACACACACACTTTCATACTAGGCAATGTGCGTGAAGTGCCTTGCTCGAGGACACAACAACACTGCTGCCCTGCTGTTGCACCTGATATTCCCAGCGGTCTCCCATTCAAGTACTAACCAGGCCCTGCCCTGTAGATCTGATGAGATCAGACCACAAACCTTTAACGGGGCTGTACCCCTTGTACCTGTACAAATACATTATAAAAGAAGCTCTTAGAATCAAAATGAGACTGCTGTGTACTGTCTGCATCTAATTATGAAGCATTTTTATTGTTCGTAAACCAGGAAGTAATGCTGGTGCACTGTTAGCATGCTAGTTGTTGTTAGCATTAAGGTGAGGACAAAACACTCTGGCCTCTGAAAGTTATGAAAGGAACTTATATATACACTGGGCTGCCAGGAACGCTTTATGAAAGTGCTTTTAAATCTCAAACAGTATTTTAGTTGAGAACTACCTGAAAATATATGAAGTGTTGTGTAACACAGCATTCAGTCCAACAGAAGGGGGCGCTGTACTGAATGTTAGAGGTGAACAGGTCTAAAGGAGAATAAACTGCGAGTAAAATTCATTCACATTTTTACAGACACTGTGGTATTGTAATGGCGTGACTTGTGTAAAGCTGTAGTGAGTCAAAGTCCAGTCTACACTGGAGCGTGTCTGTTACAGTCAAATACATAGTCTGACCTCTGCATAGCGCCGGGCTCCATTTCACCTCCCTGTCGTGGATCTTTCAGCTGGCGTGTGAAGTGAGCGCGTCCCACACAGATACCGGACAAGCATGTTAATGAGACGACAGGTCCCTATACATCACCATGGTAACCGGGGCAACATTTATCATGAGGCGGTACCAGCTGATTTACTGGACTGACCCGTAAACATTAAGCAGATTGTGTATGTGGTGCCTGCTGGAGGTCTGGGAAAGTACACAGACTGACTGGACAGGAATTGGCTGCTCCTTTACTGAATGTCACGGTGTAGGTAGGGTTGTCCAAAATATCCATCCATCCATCCATTTTCTTCCGCTTATCCGGGGCCGGGTCGCGGGGGCAGCAGTCTAAGCAGGGACTCCCAGACTTCCCTCACCCCGGACACGTCCTCCAGCTCCTCCGGTGGGACCCCAAGGCGTTCCCAGGCCAGCCGAGAGACATAGTCCCTCCAGCGTGTCCTGGGTCTTCCCCGGGGCCTCCTCCCGGTGGGACATGCCCAGAACACCTCCCTAGGGAGGCGTCCAGGAGGCATCCTGAGCAGATGCCCGAGCCACCTCAGCTGGTTCCTCTCAACGTGTAGGAGCAGCGGCTCTACTCCGAGCTCCTCCCGTGTGACCGAGCTCCTCACCCTATCCCTAAGGGTGCGCCCGGCCACTCTGCGGAGGAAGCCCATTTCAGCCGCTTGTATCCGCGATCTTGTCCTTTCGGTCATTACCCAAAGCTCATGACCATAGGTGAGGGTAGGAACGTAGATTGACCGGTAAATCGAGAGCTTCGCCTTCCGGCTCAGCTCCTTCTTTACCACAACGGACCGATACAGCGACCGCATCACTGCAGACGCTGCACCGATCCGCCTGTCAATCTCCCGCTCCATCCTTCCCTCACTCGTGAACAAGACCCCGAGATACTTGAACTCCTCCACTTGGGGCAGAGACTCACCACCCACCCGGAGAGAGCAAACCACCTTTTTCCGGTCGAGAACCATGGCCTCGGATTTGGAGGAGCTGATTCTCATCCCAGCCGCTTCACACTCGGCTGCAAACCGCCCCAGTGCCTGCTGCAGGTCCTGGCTCGAAGAAGCCATCAGGACAACATCATCTGCAAACAGCAGAGATGAAATCCTGTGGTTCCCAAACCAGACCCCCTCCGGCCCCTGGCTGCGCCTAGAAATTCTGTCCATAAATATAATGAACAGAACCGGTGACAAAGGGCAGCCCTGGCGGAGTCCAACATGCACCGGGAACAGGTCTGACTTACTGCCGGCAATGCGAACACAGCTCCTGCTCCGGTCATACAGGGACCGGACAGCCCTTAGCAAAGAGCCCCGGACCCCATACTCCCAGAGCACCCCCCAAAGGACACCACGAGGGACACGGTCGAATGCCTTCTCCAAATCCACAAAACACATGTGGACTGGTTGGGCAAACTCCCATGAACCCTCGAGGACCCGATGAAGAGTATAGAGCTGGTCCAGTGTTCCACGACCAGGACGAAAACCACACTGCTCCTCCTGAATCCGAGGTTCGACTATCGGTCGGATTCTCCTCTCCAGTACCCTGGAATAGACCTTACCGGGAAGGCTGAGGAGTGTGATTCCCCTGTAATTGGAACACACCCTCCGGTCCCCCTTCTTATACAGAGGGACCACCACCCCGGTCTGCCATTCCACAGGTACTGTCCCCGACCGCCACGCGATGTTGCAGAGACGTGTCAGCCAAGACAGTCCCACAACATCCAGAGACTTGAGGTACTCAGGACGGATCTCGTCCACCCCCGGAGCCTTGCCACCGAGGAGCTTGCCAACCACCTCAGTGACTTCAGCCAGGGTGATGGACGAGTCCGCCTCTGGGTCCCCAGTTTCTGCTTCCTCCTCGGAAGACGTGACAGTGGGATTGAGGAGATCCTCAAAGTATTCCTTCCACCGCCCGACAACATCCCCAGTCGAAGTCAGCAGCTCTCCACCCGCACTGTAAACAGTGTTGGTGAAGCACTGCTTTCCCCTCCTGAGGCGTCGGACGGTTTGCCAGAATCTCTTTGAGGCCGTCCGATAGTCCTCCTCCATGGCCTCCCCGAACTCCTCCCAACCCCGAGTTTTTGCCTCTGTGACTGCCCGAGCCGCGGCACGCTTGGCCCGCCGGTACTCATCAGCTGCCTCAGGAGTCCCACGAGCCAACAAGGCTCGATAGGACTCCTTCTTCAGCTTGACGGCATCCCTTACTTCCGGTGTCCACCACCGGGTTCGGGGATTGCCGCCGCGACAAGCACCACAGACCTTACGACCACAGCTACGAGCAGCCGCATCGGCAATAGAGGTGGAGAACATGGCCCACTCGGAGTCCATGTCTCCAACCTCCCCCGGGATCAGGGAGAAGCTCTCCCGGAGGTGGGAGATGAAGACCCCCCTGACAGAGGGCTCCGCCAGACGTTCCCAGCAGACCCTCACAATGCGCTTGGGCCTGCCAGGTCTGTCCGGCTTCCTCCTCCGCCAGCGGATCCAACTCACCACCAGGTGGTGATCAGTTGACAGCTCAGCCCCTCTCTTCACCCGAGTGTCCAAGACACGTGGTCGAAGGTCAGATGACACGACAACAAAGTCGATCATCGACCTCCGACCTAGAGTGTCCTGGTGCCATGTGCACCGATGGACACCCTTGTGCTCGAACATGGTGTTTGTTATGGACAAGCTGTGACTAGCACAGAAGTCCAATAACAAAACACCGCTCGGGTTCAGATCGGGGAGGCCGTTCCTCCCAATCACGCCCCTCCAAGTGTCACTGTCGTTACCCACATGGGCGTTGAAGTCCCCCAGGAGAACAACGGAGTCCCCGGTTGGTGCACTGTCTAGTACCCCTCCCAGGGACTCCAAGAAGGCCGGGTACTCTGCACTGCTGTTTGGCCCGTAGGCCGACACAACAGTGAGAGACCTGTCCCCGACCCGAAGGCGCAGGGACGCGACCCTCTCGTTCACCGGAGTGAACCCCAACACGCAGCGGCTGAGCTGTGGGGCAATGAGCAAGCCCACACCAGCTCGCCGCCGCTCCCCGCGGGCAACGCCAGAGAAATGGAGAGTCCAACCCCTCTCAAGAAGTTGGGTTCCAGAGCCCAAGCTGTGCGTGGAGGTGAGGCCGACTATATCTAGCCGGTAACGCTCAACCTCCCGCACAAGCTCAGTCTCCTTCCCCCCCAGCGAGGTGACATTCCATGTCCCCAGAGCTAGTCTCCATGTCCGGAGATCCGGTCGTCGAGGTCCCCGCCTTCGACTGCTGCCCGGATCTCTCCGCACCCGCCCCTCATGGCTCCTCCCGCAGGTGGTGGGTCCACGGGAGGACTTGTCCAAAATATCAAAAATCAAATACTAATTGATACTAAAACTAGTATTGAAACTAGATACTCATTGTTCCCAGGTATCAATACTAAAAAAGTCCCATTCACTGGACAGAAATGAATCTTTAGAATGATCTTGAGCTGTATCAGAACAAGTATAAGACACATAGACTAGTATACACCCATGGACCACTATGAACCTACCTGCACCAGAGGGATTACACAGATATAAGGCCACATGGGAATATAAAAGAAAGTACTACCATTTAATGTGGAAAATCACAGTATATTGTCTAAAGAAAGAGTGTTTTTTTATCATTAAGGTATTGAGTATTGAGTCTATTCCTTAGTATAGAAATAGAGGTTGAAAGTACGTTTAGTTTTAGTACCGTGACAACTCTAGTGGCTTCTTGAATGCAGGAAAATAAAGATGATAATCATGCAGGCGTCACTCACATTGCATTTTAGCAATAGTTTAGAAAAGCACATGTTGCCGTAGAACAAATATATTGTATAAGCAGCTTTTGAGGTCAAAATAAGTCGGCTGTGTACTGTCTGAGTCTAATTATAAAGGGTTCTTCTCGTCCGAGAATCAGAAACTACGCTATTAGCATGCCGGTTGTTGTGAGAATTATTGTGACAGCAAAACTCGGCTCTGGCCTCTGAAAGTTGTGAAAAGTGCTTATAAATTAATCGCAGTGAATGAGCAGAGAGCATTTAAAGGTCCTATATTACACAAAATGGACTTTTAGCTGTGTTATAATGTCAGCTCATCAAAACAGACCTGGAGTTGTGTTTTGTTTCATTCACACATGTTTGAGTAACACTTTATTATTAGTCTGTTTACATCTCCAAAGCTCAAAATGCTCAAACAAAACACAACTCCAGGTCTGTTTGTGATGAGGAAGCATAACATAGATCAGAAAATAGTGTAATATGGCCCCTTTAATCTAAACTATTTTTATTTTTCATGTTTTTCATAACCTGTTTAAAAGCCAACTTAACATAATATTTTTCTCTTTTTATAATGAATGAATGAAAATCCAATCAAAAATCAAATCAGTTCAAGTTTTCCTGAAGTGTGGCTCCTTCAGTTTTCTCTTCTCCTGTTGATAACATCTAAAAACCTCCAGAGCGTGAAGCAGGTGGGACTTTTTGTACAGGCAGCTCACATGTAAACAGACAAACCCCCACCCCAATGTGCATGAGCAAAAACCTGTTCTACAGCTACAGTACACTCAACTGGCACCACCGGAACCTCCACCAGGGCCAGCCGAAACACACACACATGCACCATTATTTATACTGAGTGTCCCGTAAAGAAGCAGATCTGATGTGACCCCTATAGAGAAATATATCACCCAGCACCACAAACGAAGAAGAACTTTTACTTCAAACAAATAGAACATGGTGTAATTTATGAACAAACTGATTGTCATTTATTTCATTTTACTTAAGTCACTGTGTCCTTGGGCAAGACACTTAACCACCCTTACCCCCAGTGTCTGCGTACACTGGTGTATGAATGTGTGTGTGAATGGGTGAGTGGTTCCTGGAAGTGCTTAAATAGTTGTATTTAAGTAGAGCATTTTTTTGTTCCAGTATCTGTGCTTTTACTTAAGTAGCACAATTGAGTGCTTCTCCCAGCACCGGCCGACCAAAGACAAGAACAAGTGATAACAGCGTTGTGCTAGTACTCCTTATATTGCTCTGATTCATATTGTACATGCCCTTATATATAATTATGTAACAGTTTAAAATCAAAATCATCCATTTATAACAGAAGTAAATCTTGTCTCATTGAATTACAGAAAAGACACTGTTCAAGCCTTTGTTCCTATACTGGATTATTGAGATATAATCCACATCCAGACTTCAGCCTCTACTTTAAACCTTTAGCTTCGCTCTTTCATTCATCCCTTCATTTCATAACAGGTGATGAATTTAAAACCCATCACTGTTCACTCTGAAAAAGTAGCACTGTATAAAATGATCTCACTTAGTTCTTGAACTTTGATACAGGAACTTTTGCAAGATCTCATGATTGTCTACGTATAAAAATTGAACAATTGTCGTAACGGTGCGGATAGGACCAAAGGATGCAGACCAGAGCAGTTTTAACAGTGTTTATTTACAGCGGTGAAAATGCAGTCTTTAAACAGGTCACAAGAGCAGGTACAGGAACCGGGGAGCGGGGGACGGGTCAGGCGGGTGCGGTGCAGGTAGAGGCGGGCAGGACAGGACCAGGACGGGGATAGAAGCAGGTGCGGTACCAGGGCAGGCGGATCAGACGAAGACCAGAGCGGGGAGCGGGTGACAAACCAGAGACCAGGACCGGACAGGAGACGAGACGAGCAGGAGACGAGACGAGCAGGAGACGAGACGAGCAGGAGACGAGACGAGCAGGAGACAAGACGAGCTGGAAGCGATACCGGGACTGGAACGTGGCGGCAGGAGCTGGGCGAGTAGAGGCAGGAATCTGGAGGGTGCATAAATCCAAATGAGCATTTGCCGGAAAGTACCATATAACAAAGCTTAGCAAGAAACATTCACGTTTTACACGCGGACGGTCTGGCACCGAGTGTAGACTGCCAAGCCTTCTTGTACTCAGCAGCAGGTGGTGGTGATTAGGCTGATGCACCCCAGGTGTGCACGGGAGGAGTCAGGCACTCCACCCAGCTCCAGACACACAGGTAGGGGAGGGGGAGAGAGCACGGGAGGACAGGGAAACTGACATCATGACAGTACCCCCCCCCTAAGGTCCACCTCCTGGTGGACCCCCAGGCTTGTCAGGATGAGCGCGGTGAAAGTCTCTCACCATGTCGGGATCCAGAATGCGTGCCCTGGGCACCCAGGATCGCTCCTCCGGACCGTAACCCTCCCAATCGGCGAGGTACTGGAGGCCCCTACCACGGCGACGAACGTCAATCAGGCGGCGGACGGTGAACGCCGGGTGGCCGTCAAAGACTCGGGCGGGGGGTGGGGGATCGGCCGGAGGGCACAGGTCGCTGGTCCGGACTGGTTTAACCTGGGAGACGTGAAAGGTCGGATGAATCCGGAGAGACGGGGGTAACTGGAGGCGCACCGCCGATGGATTTATGATCCTCATGATCTTAAACGGTCCCAGGAATCGGGGGGACAGCTTACGGGAGTCCGTCTTCAGCGGGACCGTCTTGGCGGAGAGCCAAACCATCTGGCCAGGTTGGTATACGGGCGCCGGGACACGGTGGCGATCGGCCGTCGCCTTAGTGCGCGCTCCAGCCCGAAGAAGGGCCGCCCTGGCCTTCTTCCAGATCCGGCGACAGCGCTGGAGATGGCGCTGAACAGACGGGACGGCGAGGTCCCTCTCCTCCGTGGGAAAGAGAGGGGGTTGATATCCCAGCGATGCCTCGAAGGGGGACATACCAGTGGCGGAACTCACGAGGGAGTTGTGAGCGTACTCTATCCAGGGTAGGTGAGTACTCCAGGTCGCGGGGTTGGCGGAGGCTGTGCACCGTAGGGCCGACTCCAGGTCTTGGTTGGCCCGCTCCGTCTGCCCATTAGATTGTGGATGGAACCCGGACGTGAGGCTAACCGTGGCCCCCAAACTGTCGCAGAAAGACCGCCATACCTGAGAGGTGAATTGGGTCCCTCTGTCGGACACGATGTCCACCGGGATGCCGTGGAGTCGGAAGACATGACTGGTCAGCTGGTCGGCAGTTTCTTTGGCTGTGGGGAGCTTAGGCAGGGCAACGAAATGGGCGGCCTTGGAGAAGCGGTCCACAATGGTGAGAACCACCGTGTTCCCCTGGGAAGGGGGAAGGCCCGTCACGAAGTCCAAGGCGATGTGGGACCAAGGGCGACGAGGAACTGGGAGAGGATGCAAGAGACCAGAAGGGGGTGAGTGGGAGGCCTTGGCCCGAGCACATACCTGGCAGGCGGCGACATAAGCCCGGGTGTCTGTGTCCATCGTGGGCCACCAGAAGCGTCTCCTGAGGAGGGAGAGAGAGCGACCGGCACCAGGATGGCAGGCGAAACGGGAGGCATGGACCCACTGGAGCACCTGAGACCGGACAGAATCGGGAACAAACAGTTTATCTGGAGGGCCGTTACCTGGGTCGGGGTCGTTGGTCTGGGCCTCTCGGACGGTGTCCTCGATATCCCAATGGACCGCGGCCACCACACACGAGGAGGGGATAATTGTTTCTGCGGTGACCGGGCTATCCTCCAGGGCGAACTGGCGGGAGAGGGCATCTGGTTTGACGTTCCGAGATCCGGGGCGGTAGGTGAGGAGAAAGTTGAAGCGGCTGAAGAAGAGGGACCAACGAGCTTGACGGGGATTGAGGCGCCTGGCGGACTGGATGTACTCCAAGTTTTTATGGTCGGTCCAGACGATGAATGGTTGCTCCGCCCCTTCGAGCCAGTGGCGCCACTCCTCCAAGGCCAGCTTTACGGCAAGGAGCTCCCGATCCCCCACATCATAATTGACCTCGGCCGAGGACAATCGCCGGGAAAAGAAGGCGCAGGGACAGAGGCGGTTGTGGGGGTCGAACCTCTGCGAAAGCACGGCCCCCACTCCCGAGTCGGAGGCGTCGACCTCCACGATGAATTGCCGTGAAGGGTCGGGCTGGTGCAGGATGGGAGCGGAGGTAAATAGTCTCTTAAGCTTCTCGAAGGCTGTCTGCGCCTCAGGAGACCAGGCAAACGGCAAAGCAGGAGAGGTGAGTTTAGTTAAGGGCGAGATAACCCTACTAAAATCCCGGATGAAACGTCTATAAAAATTGGCAAAGCCGATAAATCTCTGGAGCTGTCTCCGGCTGGTAGGAACGGGCCACTCAGTGACAGCCTGGATCTTTTCAGGGTCAGCTCTTACTTGGCCCCGCCCCACAATGAAGCCCAAAAAGCTGACCTCCTCTGCGTGAAACTCGCATTTCTCAGCTTTCACGAACAGTTTATTCTCGAGGAGGCGCTGGAGAACCTGGCGAACGTGCTGATGATGCTCCTGGGGGGACCGCGAGAAAATCAAGATGTCATCCAAGTAAACAAAGACGAATCGGTTAAGGAAATCACGGAGCACATCGTTGATGAGGGCTTGGAATACGGCAGGGGCGTTGGTGAGACCGAAGGGCATAACCAAGTATTCGAAATGTCCCAGGGGTGTCTTGAAGGCCGTCTTCCATTCGTCTCCCTCCCTGATGCGCACCAGGTGGTACGCATTCCGCAAATCCAACTTTGAGAAGATGGTCGCACCGTGGAGGGGCGTAAATGCCGAGTCCAGTAAGGGAAGCGGGTATTTATTCTTTACGGTTATATTGTTCAGACCCCGGTAATCAATGCAAGGCCGCAGGGATTTGTCCTTCTTAGCCACAAAGAAGAACCCCGCTCCCACGGGTGAAGTGGACGGGCGGATGATTCCGGCAGCCAGGGACCCACGGATATAGTCCTCCATTGACTCGCGTTCAGGTTTAGACAGGTTATATAGCCTGCTAGATGGTAGTGGGGCACCCGGCAGGAGGTCAATGGCGCAGTCATATGGACGGTGGGGCGGTAAAGAGAGGGCCTTGCTCTTGCTAAAAACCTCCCCCAGGTCGTGATATTCAGCAGGCACCGAGGACAGATTGGGGGTGTCTGGGGACGGATCAGCGACAGGAACGGACCTCCCGGCCGGAGGGAGGGCGGACCGAAGGCACTTGGCGTGGCAATCGGGACTCCAGCCCGAAACTCCGCCCCTGGCCCAATCGAAAACAGGGTTGTGGGCGCGTAGCCAGGGGTAACCAAGGACCAGAGGAGAAGCGGAGGAGGACAGGACATGAAACTGACGGTTCTCTTGGTGGTTGCCGGACAGAATCACGGTGACAGGTTCTGTGATGTGAGTGATGTGCCCCAGAAAACGTCCATTGAGCCCCTGGGCATTTAAGGGGCGTTCGAGGGGCTCCAGGTAGACCCCGAGCTGCTCCGCGACTTGGGCATCAATAAAGTCCCTCTCAGCCCCGGAGTCGATAAGGGCGGAAACGCATAAGGTCTCTGTGCGAACGCACAGGGTGGCGCTGAGCCGCAGTCTATTAGAAGAGTCCAGGATGTGTTGCTCGCCCACCAGTACTCCCAGTGCTACTGGTGGGCCCCCCCTTTTGGCCGAACTGGGCAAGTGACCACATAATGTCCGCGCTCACCGCAGTAGAGGCAAGCCCCGGCCAGACGACGCCTCCGTTGACGCTCCTCGGTCGACACAAGGGTCCTGTCGAGTTGCATGGGCTCATCCGGCGGGGGCGGGGCAGCGCGTGGCTCCGGCGGGACCGGTGACCGGCGTCTCTCTCGGCGACGAGCCCGTAGGCGGTTGTCTATACGGTGAGTGAGGGAGATGAGGGTCCGCAGGTCGGGGGGTTCGTCCCGGGAAACCAATTCATCTTTCAAAGTCTCGTTCAGGCCCCGCACAAACACAGCCCGCAGCGCGCTGTCCGTCCAGTCCAGCTCCGCCGCATGTGTCCAGAATTCAATGGAATAATCCGCTACCGTCCTGGAGCCCTGGCTGAGAGTCAATAACCGGGAGGCAGCATTGTCCTGGTAGTGCGGGTGGTCAAACACCAGCTTAAACGTGGACACAAATTCATTAAAATCCAGGCTATCCACAGACGTCTTCATTAGGCGCGCCTCTGCCCACTGGAGAGCTCTGCCCCGGAGTAATCCACATATATATCGGATCTTGGTGGCCCCCGAGCTGAAACGAGAAGGGCATTGCTGGAACATGAACTCGCACTGGAACAGGAATCCGCGACAGAGGTGAGGTTGTCCAGCATACGGCTCCGGATCCGTGCCTCTCGGCTCCGGGAGGCATGGTGGCGCTCCAGCTGCAGCAGGCGGGGTGACGAGGAGCGCGGCCACCTGGTGGTTAAGCTGTGCCACCTGCTGGGACAATGTCTGATTTAGCTCCAATAGAGTTCGAATGGATTGTTCGTGCTGACCCAGCACCGCCTCGGGGTGAGAGTGCGTGAGGCGGCGCATCTGGTCCGGATCTGAGCCTGCTTGGTCCATAGTGGCCAGACCGTTCTGTCGTAACGGTGCGGATAGGACCAAAGGATGCAGACCAGAGCAGTTTTAACAGTGTTTATTTACAGCGGTGAAAATGCAGTCTTTAAACAGGTCACAAGAGCAGGTACAGGAACCGGGGAGCGGGGGACGGGTCAGGCGGGTGCGGTGCAGGTAGAGGCGGGCAGGACAGGACCAGGACGGGGATAGAAGCAGGTGCGGTACCAGGGCAGGCGGATCAGACGAAGACCAGAGCGGGGAGCGGGTGACAAACCAGAGACCAGGACCGGACAGGAGACGAGACGAGCAGGAGACGAGACGAGCAGGAGACGAGACGAGCAGGAGACGAGACGAGCAGGAGACAAGACGAGCTGGAAGCGATACCGGGACTGGAACGTGGCGGCAGGAGCTGGGCGAGTAGAGGCAGGAATCTGGAGGGTGCATAAATCCAAATGAGCATTTGCCGGAAAGTACCATATAACAAAGCTTAGCAAGAAACATTCACGTTTTACACGCGGACGGTCTGGCACCGAGTGTAGACTGCCAAGCCTTCTTGTACTCAGCAGCAGGTGGTGGTGATTAGGCTGATGCACCCCAGGTGTGCACGGGAGGAGTCAGGCACTCCACCCAGCTCCAGACACACAGGTAGGGGAGGGGGAGAGAGCACGGGAGGACAGGGAAACTGACATCATGACAACAATAGAGAGGAGAGAGGGAGGAAGGAGGAGAAAGATGGAGGAGAGAGGTAGTGAGAGAGAAGGCAGGAAATGAGGAGAGAGGAGGAAGAGAAGAGGTGGAGAAGAACTTTTAATACAAGATCTCATGATTGTCTGCGTCTAAAAACTGGCCACACTAGAACTGAAATGGGACAAAAAGCTTTTGGTTATTTTGCTTCACAAAAATGGAATACATTTCAAAACCGGATAGTGCTGGATAGACACACTTTAATAATGTGGTGATAAACATTCATACTCACACCTGCTACTGTTTTAATGTTTTAAATGGAGCTGTTATGTGGTTATAATAATAATAATAATGGCTTACACTTCTAATGCACTTTTCAAAGCCTCTCAAAGCGCTACACTATAGTCATTATACATTCATTTCCACACTTGGTGATGGTAAGCTACTATTGTTGCCACAGCTGCCCTGGGGCAGACTGAGGGAAGCGAGGCTGCCAATCTGCGCCATCGGCCCCTCCGACCACCACCTATCATTCGCACACACACCACTTTCATACTAGGCAATGTGGGTGAAGTGCCTTACCAATGCACTGTCCACTTCAGAAACATCATGGAGGAGAAAATTATACTCACGGTGTCGGATTTCCCAATTCTTTTTGACATCTCAAAGAGACTACCGAGATATATTTTAAAAAAAAAAGCAGCTGCCTGGGAACTCGTTGGTGCCAGGGTGAATATGAGTGATAAGTTAACATGCGCAAATTTGTTAATTCAGATCAATTTATGGAGGCTAATAACCAAATGTATTAAAGACTGATTCAACATTAAAAAAATATATTTATTTAAGGTTTTTACATTAAACAGAATTAGCTGCAGAATAGGGTGGACCCAGGATCGCTTTTTTTTGTTTTGTAGAGTGCAACCAATTGTAATATTTTAGTCAAATGAAGCAAAACTTTACGAGATTTCATTTTAGCGTCTTTTTCCCATCTACTGCTATTAACCTCAAAATTCCCTCCAAATAAACAGCCAATCAGACGTGTAGGAGGCTCGCGATCTGCTCTGGAACAGAGCGCGACGTGACAAGCTGCCGCTAGTCGCTGCAGTTTGTCGCTGCCCGTGTGTTCGATTTTAAAGCCTATGCGATGAGTGTCGCTGCACGCTGTCGTTAGTCGCTCCCCGTGTGTCGAGCCCATAATACAGACATGGGAATTGCTAACCACATTTTATTACCGGCTTTGGAAAAACTGAAAGATACCCGGCCATACCCCAACAACATTTTTATTTGGGTCCAAAAAAGCTCCACATGACCTTGACCTCCAGGACTAAACGCTTTGGTGTTTCTCATAAACCACAATGTAAAGCTGGCACATTCTTCTTCCTCAGTCGTGGCTTGTTTCACGCCAAAGTCTGATTATGATTTGATTTCTTGACCATTAAGATGATTTAAATATCATTCATAAGGATCGTGGTTTGAAAGAAATTAGATGCTTTTGCTGTTTACATGCCATTTTAATAGCCTTATAACCCCACAAATCTGTTAATAATCTGTCTTTGAGCGTGCATGTAACCTTTACCTTTAGTTCTGTAGAGACTGGCAATTCCAGGGCTGAAATCATCCACATGATTCTAGTGAAGGTGTGACGATCATACCATAGCTGTTTGATGTCATGAGATACTCTGGTCTTGTCTCTCTCAGGGGGACTCTTCTTCGCTGAGCCCATGAGGAACAACAAGTACGTGACCATGATGGACCCCTTCCAGATCAAGTACGGCAAAGTGCCCACCGCGGCTCTGTCCCTGGCCTCACTCATCTCCGAGATCATGTGGGTGACCGGGACCCTCATAGGACTGGGTAAGAATTAAGGCTGAACAAAAATACAGAAAAAGTAGATTTAAAGAAGGGGTATTTCACTTCTATGGGGTATTAAAGAGCTTTATTTTTTACTTCATTAACTGGTAGCACATATTTAGATCACATTTACTTTCGAATAGGTCCCGAGAGACGTTGCTAAACTACTCCAACATGCATGAATGACATCTAAAATCTCTTCAGACATTATTTAGATAGATGAGGGAACAACGTCATAACATGGGAGAAAGCTAAAAAAAAAATGAAATAAATTTTGCAACATCTAGGGCCAAGAGTATTATTGGTATATTTAATAAAATGATTTGTTGCTTGTTTAAAGACTGGAATCTTGTTTATGTAATACATTTAACGTACTCACTGTTTTGATGTTTAAAATGTGTGTTTCATATTAACTCTGCACAGGTCATGGTTTAGGACAAGATTTTAGTAGTAATGCTGTGAGCCTTTCAACTGCATATGTCTCTTTGTAAGTAAATGTTGAGCTCGTCTAAGCTATGGATGAATAAACGGGTGGGTAGAGTAGCCAAAATAGTTTTCAAGTAAAACTTTAGCTTTACTATTGATCAGATCTGAACGACTGAGGGATTACACAGACACTCAAGCAAAAGTAATGTTACCTCAAATGAATATTACTCAAGTAGAAGTGGTGTTGCATGTCGTCAATATAAAGTTAGCTCATTTGTTATTGAACCGTATTGAACTGATTTGAAATATATCAAATAGTATCAAATCAAAAAGTGCCCTGTACCGACATGAGCATCATATCTATGTATTGACCATAGACTGTATAAAGAAGAGGACTAAGTGAATGTGACGTCACCCATAGCGTTCGGCTCCAGCTAAATGAAGCTCATCGAGGCTCTACCAGTTATAGGGATGAAGTTCTGATCTCAAGTAGCAACCAAATCATGAGTGAGGCTGTTGAAGGTAACACACCTTCCCTCCTGCACCACTGGTTTAGCAGGGAACGTGCACTTAGTGTTAACAACAGGTGTGATTGAGGCTAGTGAGCGAGAGCAACATCGAGAGTGATCTCAGGGAAGAAGGTGCCTCATTGGTCTGTTATTACTGTTCATATCTTGATAAATAGTGAAATAAAAACCCCAGGATCATGTAGAGTGGATTAATACGAACATTTTAAGACCAAAATGATGAACCTGACAGCAGCAGTTAAAGAGCGAGGGGAGACCATTTTTCAATGTAAATTGAATTGGAGCCAGAATTGATGGAGCCAAAAGTGCGCGCATGATCACTTCCTATTTGGAACATGGCGGTTAGCAGATTAGCGATGTCCATTTATATTATACAGTCTGTGGTATTGAGGTATGTTTCGATTTGGCAACCTCTATGATACCCAGCCCTAGTAAGAATGTATCCCTCTATATGTAAGGCCATGCCCCCTCTGCCCTTCTGCCCCTCTGCTCCTCAGCCCCTCTGCTCCTCTGCCCCTCTGCCCCTCTGCCCCTCTGCCCCTGTGCGTATCCTGTGGCGACCCTCGTGGAGAGGCAGCTGTCCGGGCGATGCCAGGTGAACATTGAAACCTAAGCCCTCGTCTAATGAAGAGTCCGATGGAAATAACTGCAGCGGATTACACACATGAACACACATACAACTGGGAAAAAGAGACAGGATAGCACTCAGGAAGTCCTTTTATTTTTCCAAGGACATGTCATCGTGAATTCAGCTTATCTCGACTTATATCATCAACATGTAAATTCTAAAAAGGTGTTTTAATTATAATGATGTCAGCTGTGTTTGAGTGAAAAGTGCTCTAACCTGTTATATGCACTTTAAATGTATCTATCTCCATGGAGACAACAGAGCATGTGTACTGGATCTTCAGGTACCCAGTTTATTTGACAAAGTACAAATTAGGTAAAACATTGTAAGATTTCCATAACAGTTGTGAAAAGTGCTTATAAACTCATCGTGGTGAATAATTAAGACGCTCTGAATGCATAAGGTAAGTGAGGGGTAACTTTGGACCAGTGCAAAACGTTTAAAATGAACTAGTTGTATTTTTCATGCTTTTAAGACTCAGATACTTTCAGCTTTTGAATGATGGCCAGGCAAAAGTACAAACATTGGGATTGCAGTGCTTTGAGCTGATACAGTACTTCAGGCCTAGGTGCTGTGTACAGTAGATACACGGGACGCTATCGGCTTACAAGCGTCTGGACACCGCCTCTTATCCTCCATCTCCTGCAGACGTGTGCTGCTTTGTGAATAATGAGAGAGGGATGGAGCCTGAGCCAGCAGAGAGGTGATACTGTCTGTGTGGTGACAAGACACAACCTGAGAATGTCAACAATACAGTAGGCTACAGTATTTGTGAGGGAGGAGCTAAGGCTTTGAATGATATGGGACTGGCTCATATGGCAAAAAATGTTCACCAGAATCCCCTTTCAAGTGTTTAAAAAAACCAAAAAACAAATGACTTTTAAGGACCTATATTACACAATTTTTATTTTTAACTTTTAAAACACCACACAGAAATGGAACATAAGTAAATAAGTGAGGGACGACAGTAGCTCAGTTGGTAGAGCGTTTGTCCACTGATCCGAAGGTTGACGAAGCGATTCCAGCTCCCACAGATGAATGCTGTCGTGTCCTTGGGGAAGACACTTAACCCCCCTCGCCCCCAGTGTCTGTTTACACTGGTGTATGAATGTGTGTGAATGGGTGAGTGGTTCCTTGATGTAAAGCGCGTTGACTGTTGAGAATTATGCACTCAGAATATATATACACATTTATACATGGATATATATATATATATATGTAGTAGGGCTGTGAGTAAATTGATGCTCAAACACCCATCAATACCAAACCCAGTATCAAAAACAAACAAAACAAACACATCGTTATTTATTGAGCACTATTTAATGTGTTTTGTAAACTTAACTTCAACTTAATTTTTGGATCTCGTAAATTTTGGTATTGGCAAACATCTGTTATCACCGTTTGGTTCCAGTCAGGATATCTTGGTGTTATATTGTTTTATTGTTCTTTGCCAATCTGTCACATTTGATTTGTATCTGTTTTTGATCTGAAGAACTTGCACTGTATTTTAAATGGGCTATAGAAATAAAATTGAATTGATTCAGCCAAAACAGCAAGACAACTATTGCACACTGAAACAGACTGCAACTGAAAAATAATCCATATCAGATCTTTTTACTTAAACAGTGAGCTCGCCGGCCCAGAACAGTGAGCTCGCCAGTACAGTGAGCTCTCCAGCCCAGTACAGTGAGCTCGCCAGTACAATGAGCTCGCCAACCCGATGCAGTGAACTCGCCAGCCCAGAGTGGTGCCATTTTCCAAACAAAGCGTGCATGTCATTGTTAATCCCTGCCCATCATAATCAGCAGCTCAGAGATTATGTGTAATGTATGTACAGAGCTACAGGACAGGCCTCATACTCAAACGGCTTTGATCTGCAGACAGATGGTGCACACATAGCACCTAATGCCAGCTCCCAATGCCAACTCCTAATGCCAGCTCCTAATGCCAGCACAATGTAAACTATTAGAAGCACACATGAACCTTGACATCTCCTCTGCTCATTAAATAGAAGAAATAACTGCTAGCATTCAAGTTTCTTAGCGCTGCAGTGAGGCCAGTTAAAGCAGACATACTGTGCTTGTGTCTGCTATATATTTATAATTTATGACATTGGTGGATCATTGTTATAATTTGGGCATTTTATGATTAATTGCAATATTGATCTAAAACGACTTAAAAGAAACAAGTGCGCTGACTTGTTGGACATTGCAGAGCGCAGTGGGATCTGAGTTTGTGTGTTACATCATAAGGTCGCTCTGATACGTGTGTAGACTCTGTGTTAGCACTGTTGTCAGGTAGTCTACAACATGTCTGGACGATCTATTTTTTGACATCTTGACTGCTTTGACCGTCAGTCTGTGGGTTTTGGAAAAGTTCCACTTGATTAAAATCTGTATAATTTTTAGAGCCTGTACATTGGGTATTTCAGCTGTTGAGGGTGTCCGCTGTAGATAACACTGACCGCAATACCGCAAACAGCTGCAGCTCTCGACCGCAGCCCCTCCTTAAGAAAACACTGTGTGATATCTGATTCATGAATAGGTTTGGGTTCTTGCCGATGTGACACCTGAGCATTTTACAAGACCAGAGCTTCGTTAGTTAGACTAAGTAAGATTAATCATGATCGAACTGAAAACGAAATTAAATAGACACAATTAGCAGATCACAAAGACTGTAGTCTCGTTCTGTTTAAAAACTGCTAGCCCTGTAGTTCAAATTCTTGTATCAGTTCATATTTCCGTGTTTTCCCAATTCTTCTTGACGTGTTTACAATGTGAACTTTGAAGAGGATCCTATTATTAAATCAGACATATAGTGCTTATTTCATCTCTACACTTATAATCTATGACACCCGTGGATCATTATTATAATTTACACATTTTAAATTGTGAAATATTGATCTAAAATGACTTAATAGATGAAACGAAGTCTGCGGTAGCCAATGTGAGCTGATGTCGCTGTGTAGCTGTCCTTTGGATAGCTGCACTTCACAAACCGAGGACGCTGCAGAATCCTGAGTATCACCGATTAAGAAAATAAAATTGGAGAACGAAGTGCGTACGTCACAGTGGGCGTGTACCGGTGGAGGGGAAAACAGGGTCTAAATATAACTTTGAGAGTGTAAATTAGATGGAATTAATTATAGCATGTTTATGAACTCTAAAAAGTTGACTTTGCTGAATAGGTCTGCTTTAGATATTTTTCTCATATGACTCCTTCCTCTTGTAAACACCTGTATCAGTATGAAAACGACCCCGGTATCATCTGCATGGCACTGTACTTGTGATGGTTGTTGACTAAATGAGTAGAGCCTGAAATAGCAGCTGGTATGTGGGGTCAGGCCCGGTGACCCTTTTCCTCTGGTCAGTGGATGACCTCACTTCCCCAAACGGAAGCTGCTGCATCGGACGTAGAATGTGGTGAAAGCTGTGACGTCCGAAGCTAAAATCAGAACGGAAACTTTTCCACTATGGAAAGGTGCACAGGCTTGTTGTTGTGCTCGACAACAAGCGTTTACAGAGGAGCACATGTTTTGAAATTTGAGAATACGAGCGTTTGGCAGTTAGTATCAAGGTAGTTTATGTTTATCATAGAGATATTTGCTCTTTTTTGTGTATTGGACTTAAGTCTCCTCCGCAGGCCGATATTTAGTTTGAGCAAATTCACAAAGGCTTTATGTTAATACTAGAATGTGATGGATAATGACCTAAAGCATAGTGCCAAACTGGTTACAAAGTGGCTTAAGGATAACAAAGTCAGTGTTTTGAAGTGACCATCACAAAGCCCTGATCTCAGTCCTATTGAAAATTAATGTGCAGACCTGAAAAGCCATGTGTGAGCAATGTGTGAGCCTATGAACTTGGCTAAGTTACAGGTTCAGTTCTGTCAAGAGGAATGGGTCAAAATTCCTGCCAACTATTGTGAGAAGCTTGTGGAAAGATATACAAAAGTTTGACCCAAGTCATACAGTTTAAAGGCGATAGTACCAAATATTAATTAAATGTATGTAAACACCTGACTTTTAAGAAAGTAATGAAAAAATGTCTTAAAAACCCTTCTCTCATTATTCTGGCATTTAGCACATAGAAATCATTTTTCAGTTTCAGCTCTAAGTTTCATGTATAGATCTATTGTTGGATCACCAGTGTTAATAGGCTGACATCCATTTTTTAACACATGATCTAGATCATTCAGAAACAGGGCCAATAACAACAACAATAATAATAATAATAATAATAATAATAATAATAATAGTGATATAATATAATTATATCACTGTTTCTATCTATCTCTATCTATCTCTCTCTGGCATCTTTTTGTCTTCATTGCTTTTCTCATCTGGTTGAAAAAATGTCCGATTCCAAATTCCAATCAGTGAAAAAAATCCTTCAGTATACTCTGTGCACACTAGCTAACTAGCACTAATAATCACTTTTTTTTTTTTTTTTTTATCAGAAAACATTAAATAAACAAACTATTAAAATTCAAATACATTAAATTAAAGACTACCTGATTATTTTTATATATATACTTTAGTTTGTGGTGTTGTTTCAATATTTATTATGCCTCAAAAGTAACATTAGCTTTGAGACATTGAGACATAAACATGTCTCTTTCTAAACAGTGTGTCTCTGGTGAAGTATTCATTTTATTTGTGTCGTGTTTAACATGTTGTCAGTAACATCCACCTGCAGCTCTCTATCCACTGCCTCATCTTTAAATATTTACGGTATTCATTTTAGTGTGACACAGCAAAAACCTCAAAGAGATAAAATTATACAGTGACGTTAACAGTGAGGTTGCCGAGTGTGGTTGTGCACACCAGAGCCAATTGATTGTGCTAGAATTTTCAAGTATTAGTCGTTTCTATATCAATATACAGCACTATAGTCAGACTGGGGTATCGTTTTCCGGCTCTGGTCCTCCTCACATGCTGTTGTCAACTTGGGAATTTTACTCTACTTCCAATAATAACCTGCTCTTGTGGTGCTCTATGAAGTATGAGACCATGAGTAACTCCATTCAATCAATGCCAAAAGCACAGGAAACAATGTGCTGGCATTGTGCTCTGACGGATGGGGCTTGACATATGGCGTTGGAATTTGGGCCGCTCTCTGTAAAGAATATTACATAATTCTACAATGGCAGGTCTAATCCCAGAGGAGAGGGCCACTCAGGGCAGGTTCAATGTGGCTCTCTTTATGTGTATCAACCATAGACTGTATAGACTGTATATATCAATGGACATAGCTAATCCGCTAGCCTCTGTATTCCAAATAGGAAGTGATCATGGGCGCTCTTCCGGCTCCATCAACTCTGGCTTCAATTCACTTTACATTGAAAAACTGTTGTCTCTTTCTCTGTAACTGCTGCAGTGAGCCTCGTCATTTTGGTCTTAAAATGTTCATATTAACCCACTCTACATGATCCTCATGTTTTTATTCTGCCATTCTGTCTGTAAATCAACAGACAAATCAGGCGCCTTCTTTCCCCAAAGATACTCCCACTGGAGTTAGCAACAGGTTTGATTGGTGTAGCAGGGAGTGGGTGCTTAGCAACGCTGTCAATCCAGGGATGTTACCTTCTACAGCCTGGCTCCAGATTGGCTTTTTGATTGCTATAATACTCGCGGAACTCTTAACTCGGCTCCAAATTTGCCCTTATAACTGCCTCAATGAGCTTCATTTGACTGGAGCCGAACTCACACTCCCTCAGTCCACTTTTATACATTCTATGGTATTGTATCAAATGGGTCGGGTTCACAAGACATTAGGGCTGAACGATTTAGGAAAAAATGTGATTTTTCAGGAACACTTCATGATTGCGATTAGATTTGCAGTGTATTTTTTAACCTCCTGAGACCCGAGCTCTTGTATGACATGCTTTATTAATTTCTGATGAATCTAAATACAAAGAATTATCTTTTTACATTATGTAGTTTCTGAAAAAAAAAAAACGTAAATCAAATGTCCTCATATGTGGACATTTTAGTCATTTTGATAAAACATTTGAATAATGATTTGCAAAAACTATTTATTAAGACCCTGAACACAGCAACATTTGTCCTGAATGTAAAAACAAAATAAGAAACAACAATTGTGCCTCTTGGAACAATGTGTCTCATGTGAAGAGCTGCTGACAGGAGCAGGAAGAAAAAGAAAAAAAATAAATAAATAAAATATTCTAAATATTCTAAACTGTTAAAAATGAATATATATAATATATTTGCATTGTTGCTGTTCTTGTATGCTGTTATTCTTCTTCTAAAGATTTGCATTGTGGCCTAGACAACCCAAAATGTGTTGTCCACATATGAGGACGCCAGGTCTGAGGAGGTTAATACAAGGATTCTGTTTGGAGTTCTCATTTTGGACGTATCCAGAATAATTCAAGACTGAAATTAGGGCTGCGTGGTTATTTGAATGTGCACTATTAGCAAATCGCAAAGGCTGCAGTTTTTGAAGTACCATTATTTCCTCCACAAACAATAAAATATCCTGTCTTATTCTGCATAAAAACGGATAACCCTGTAGTTTACATCTGAAATACCCCTGTGTGTCAGATGCCCTCCCTCTGTCTCCATAGAGCCTTATTATAAAAACTGCTAACCCTGGTTTAGGTCTGTACAGTACAAACATGTTCTGAAATGTGATTCTTGTATTACTTTGTCAGTTCATATTTCAGTGTTAATGTCAATTCTTCTGGATGAGTTTAAAATGTGAACTTTGAACAGAATCCTTTTGTTAAATCAGATCACAAACCTAATCTCAGAAATATCTCAATTACATATTTTTTCCAAAATTGACAAAATAATACAGGAATCACATTTCAGAACATCTTTGTACAGATCTAAACTACAGGGTTAGCAGTTTTTATACAGAAAAAAACAGGACTACTTAAGTGGGATTGGATTTTAGGATTTGACCTAAGGGGAAAATTTAAGTTTAAGACTGGTCAGCTATAGGGTCAGCATATTCTGAACCAGGGCAGTTTGAGGGAAATAGCAACCCTCAGGACAAAAGTGTGTCCTTTGTCAGCTTCTAGCCCCTCTCACTGCACTCTGTTTTTCTGTGTGTTCCAGGTGTGACCATGAGTGTGATCCTGGACCTGTCCTACACTGTGAGCATCTGGATCTCTGCAGCTGTGGCCATCACCTACACTCTGCTGGGAGGACTCTACTCTGTGGCCTACACGGACATCATCCAACTGGTGCTCATCTTCATCAGCCTGGTGAGCCTCACACTCTCTGTACATCTTCACAGATATCAGACAGCTAAACTGGCCAGAAACTGGAGGGCAAAAGAGGAGAGCGAGAGAAGAGTGAGAGGAAAGGAGGGGCAGGGACTGGGGGCATAAGGAACTGTTGGTCTGTAATCAGGACAGTCATATGTGATGTCACCTAGTACTTGAAATTGCAGAGGCTACTGAAGGCAGAGGCTACTTCAGACTGATTTTAAATACAGGTGCTACAAAACACTATTATAGAATGCACTTTAAGAAAGAATTTGACCAGTTTCTTCAATAAAACCACATGGAGTTATATTTGTCTTCTGTAGATCAACACTACAGAAAACTCTCCAGGAAAAGTCCAGATTTGTCATAGATACACCAACAGTCTGAAGTTTCTTTTCTTTATTTTTTACTACTTTCTACATTTTATAAACACACAGAAGACAACAAATACAAGAAGTAAAATCTATGGAATTATGGAGTAAAGGAAAGTAATTTTTTTAAATATTTTATTCAAATCGTCAAAGTATCCACTGATTTTCATATGCTTCAGTCTGGTCTGTTTCACTCTGATCCTTTTGTTGTCAGATTGTGTAACAGTGCACTCCCCTATGTGGCTGAAGCTCATTGTATTTCTTATCAAACTGCTCAGATCTGTGTGAAACCTCGGTTGGTGAACTCTGACCTGATAAACAGTGAAATGTTCCGGGGCAGTTCTTTTTGTATCTAATTTGATTTAAATGAAGTGAAAATGCAAATAGTCCAGTCATTCTCTCTGAGCCACTCACTGAATGAGTCAAAGGTGAAAACCACAGGGCAGATGGGAACTGAAGCACATCTACTAAAAATACACGTAAAAGTTCTAATGGTTACAATCGTATCTGTTTACAGCATCCACGAGACAAGGTACAACCATTTTAGAAAGAAATAATGTGAAAATATACTGGCAGTCAAAAGTCTGGACACACCCTCAATTCAGTGTTTGTTTATTTATTTATATTTTTTTATTTATTCTGCTTTTTACATTTTAGATACAAAGAGAAGACATCAAATATATGAAGTAAGATTTATGGAAAAATGTAGCATATATTTTTATATATTTAGATTATATTAGAATAGTTTAAAAATACTCTAGTCAAAAGTTTCGATACACCATCTCATTCAATGTTTTGTATTTTTTGTATTTTTAAAAATTTTTTATTACTAGATACATACAGAAGACATCAAAGTCTGAGTTGGGTGACACCAAAACCAGCTGCTTATTTAAGTCATTACTTCAACATTAAGGGCTAAATGAAGAAAAAAAACAAACTTTTCCCTGGATATGTTTTATATAGCTCACTTATTAAAGAAAAAAAATGCTTATGCCTTTTATGATGATTATTTATGTTTTGATTTGTTGTATTGTGATTTTAATGTCTTTGTTATTCTGTAAAGAACTGTGCTGTACAAATAAACTTGCCATGCCTTGATTATTGTAACAGTCTTGTAGTCACTGTTACACCAGTCCATCGTTGCAGCCCTGTTGACTCTTAAATATTCCCGGCTGTTTTCATGGTACAGTTTCATGTTTTCTTTGCTCTTGTTCTCCTGCTCGTATCTGACTCTGTGCTGTGTCTGCTCAGTGGCTGTGTGTGCCCTTCTCCATGATGAGCCCTGCGGTGGTGGACATCACTCAGACGGCCTACAACTACACCTACCAGAACCCATGGGTGGGCTCTCTGGACGGGGACCGAGCCTGGAGGTGGATCGACAACTTCCTGCTGCTGGTACTGCTGCTGTTTACAGTACAATATTATACACATTTGACATCAGCATTTAAATGTGTCTGTAGTTTAAATCAGTGGTCCCCAACCTTTTTTGCACCACGAACCGGAACAATGTAGGTTTTATTTTCACGGACCGGCCTTCTACGTGTGGCAGATAAATGTGGCAAAAATAAGATAAGTCCATAAAAAATACAACTCACCAAACCACTGCATCAGTGTGAGCCCTGCGCTTGTTGCTTCTTTCCTTCTCTAAATCTTACCTTTTAATCCCAGGTGCTTAGTCTCAATGTGCCAAAGCAGTTTTGAAGGTTTCATTGCCTCATTTGTTTTTCTCTGCATATTACATAGAGCAGACTCGGCGCGTGAGACACCTGTAGCGACAATCCCATATTTTAAGTAGGACTCCTGGTGTTGTCTGTTAAATTTATCTTTCTTTTTCTTGGAGGTCGTAGTCTCCTCTTCTGGTTCCTCAGTTGGCCTTTTCCCCTTTGTTAAAAAGCTCTCCAAAGACTTTTGTTTTGGCTCATTTTCACTTGCTTGTGCCTCTACTTTTGTGCGTCGTGTCTGATGTGTTATACGTGATACGTCATCGCAGAGACAAGAGCAGATCTAGCACAGATATAATAAACTTGCCACTACATCAAATAGATTTCTGTGGCGATTTCCTATCAGGATTTTCATTATATATCTACTATTAAACCTTTCCTGCTTCGGTCCCTTGACCGTGGTTGGGAGACACAGGGGAGATCCGTCTTCTCCAGGGCCAAAGGGTCGCTCTTCCTTCGGGGTTTAACTCCCTATTCTTAACCTCAAAGTTGTGTGGAGTGGTGCGAGCTCAAAGACCCCAGTCTGTTGCTCAAGAGTTGGTGGCTTTATTATCTGTACTGCACTGTAATAACGCATCACTTCTGCTCTAACTCACACACTGTCTTTTTCCAAGTGCATCTGTAGACTCTCACACTCGCCGCTTCTCCCCGGGTTGAACCACACTATGCGCCACATGCACGCGCACGTCACCTCTCACTCACGCTCACGCACCACACTGAACTAAAGCACATAGGAGCTAGACACACATCTCACAACACTACGGACGAGCTTATTAGCGAGGCACGGCGAAAGTTACGTCGGAGAACATGCGGGCGCTGATAAAGTATTTACTGTTTTTGTGCGGCCCAGCAGCAAATGCGTCACGGCCCGGTACCAGTCCCCGGCCCGGTGGTTGGGGACCACTGGTTTAAATGACTTTGACGCATGACTAGTTAGGATTTGTTCAGTTTGTAGGGTCAGATTTTTTATGCATATTTTGCAGACCTATTCTGCAAAATGGACTTTTCAGAGATTTTAACCATGATACAGTTGTTTATTCTCATTTAACATCTCAAAGTTGTATTTTGAGTGATTCATGCATGTTTGAGTAATCTTAAATAATTTATTTTCAAGACGCCATTTTGCCGATCAACCGCCGCTTTCACCACCACTGATACACACCAACTGTGACATACGCACTAATTAGTAATATGCATAGGATTTAGCAGCGTTACATCGTCATCTTGGCACAAATGGGGGAAAAAAAATGCTGCAGCTATCCATACAAGGGCCCGACAGTTGCACGACTTTTACGGCAATGTCAGCAGCTCAGTTTTCTAATGCGGAAGTCAGTGGATTTGCTTATTTTATTAAGTTGTTATAGATGAATATTGTGTATCTGCCATCATCAAATGTGTTTACTAGCAAAATGCCATGTAGTGAAGTCCATTCTGAGCTCACAAAATGGTCAGTCTCTTTACACAGCCATGAACTCTTGGTATGTCTCCATCTCTGAGCATTATATCTGGTGTCATCTCTTTGTGCAGGGCTTAGGAAACCTGGGTCTGCAGAATTTCCACCAGAGGACGCTGTCTGCCACCTCCTCCTCCACGGCCAAGATCACCTGCTTCGCTGCGGCCTTCATCGTCCCCACACTCGGCATCCCTCCCATCCTGCTGGGGGCGGTAGCTGCATCCACAAGTAAGCCCGGGCTTTTGTACTAAGAAAGTAGTTCTCAAACATTTCATACCAAGTGCTGCCAAGAAAATATCTGACCATCTGAGTACCGCCAGGTCCAAAAGAGGAGTATGCCCGGTTTAAACTGGGACCAGAGGCGGTAGAGTAGCACAAAGCAGTGGTCCATGAAATTAGCATTTCATATTGTTGACATAAAGCTCAAGTCACTTTAGATTTACTCACAGTGGGAAGTAATAGTACCGTTACTTCAATGAAAATATTACTATAGTGGGGTAAAAGTATGCTAGAATAGTTCTCAATCCAGCAATGAATCAACTTGCATAGGATTGCACATATCACCACTTAGCACTGCTTGAAAAGTTACACAGTGCACCTTTTAAGAACCCATATTGCGCAATTTTCAGATCTATGTTATAATGTTGTTTCCTCATCACAGCCTTTAAATGCTGCTCTATGCAAAATACGTGTTATATACGTTGGCAGCTGGTGCAGTGAGCGTTTCTCAAATGGAACTTCTTAGAAACAACACACAAAAAGGGGAAGCACCTATTTCTGAAACTGCGGTTTGTACAAATGCTTGAATCAGACTGGATATAGAGGAAGTAGGTGAAAAGGCTGAATGAACAATAGCAGCTCAACAGCCACAGTTTGGGATCACAAAGAGGGTAATATTAGGTAATATTATCATGTCTTTGTTAGGGTTGTCAAAAGTATCAAAAATCAGATACTAATCAATACTTAAACTAGTATCAACACTAGATACTCACTTTTCAGAGGTATCAATACTGAAAAGTCTCATAGACAGGACAGAAATGAACCTTTCCTGAATAGTTTTAGAATGATCTTGAGCTTTACCAGAACAAGTATAAAACACATAGACTAGTACACGCCCATGGACCACTGTGGAACCTACATGGACACTGAGGGATTACACAGATATAAGGCCACATGGGAATATAAAATAAAGTACTACCATTTAATGTGGAAAGAGTGTTTTATTACCTACCATTTCATCGTGCTACGAGGCTAACCGAGTGCTTTCAATACACAGGCATTACTATAACTTCTAAAACATGAGAAGCATGCTGGCGCAGAGGAGCTCAAGAGCATGTTTAAGATCCATTATAATATAAATAATGCATCATATTTGTACAGACTGGAACCTGACCTCGTACGGTCCCCTGTCCCCCGTGGAGCGTGGGGAGACAGGCCTGATCCTTCCCATCGTGCTGCAGTACCTCACCCCGTACTACATCTCCATAATCGGTATCGGAGCTGTGGCGGCGGCAGTGATGTCGTCTACGGACTCCGCCCTCCTGTCCGCCGCCTCCATCTTCACGTCCAACATCTACAAGAACATCCTCAGGCCTCAGGTGGGTGCGCAGCAGGACAGCAGACGGGTATGGCTTGTCTCGTGACACTGGATCCAGTTTTGTTCAATCTTTATGTTATAATTAGCGTATTTTATATCACAATGTTAATTTACAAAACATAATAAAAGAAACAAGTTGGCTGACTTTTGCATTAGAAAACTGAAGTGCCCAGTGGGAGCTGACGTTGTCTTAAACATCATCACAACAAAGCGCCACATGATGTTGGTCCCCCCTTGTGGATAGCGGCAGATCACACTAGCGAACAGCCCCCCTTTTTTTTTTCATCTGTACCAAAATGACTACGTGACGCTGCCAAATCCTACAAGTATCATTAAATAAGAAAATAAAACAGGAGAAGGTAGTAAGTACGTTACAGTGTACCGATGGTGGTGAAAAGGGGAGTTGATCGGCAAAATAGCATCTTAAAAATAAGTGATTTAAGATTATTCAAACATGAATCACTCCAAATACAACCTTAAAGGATCAATGAGAATTAACGACTAGAACATGATTGAAAGCTCTGAAAAATAGGTCTGACTTAATCTAAGATCTCTGACAAAACAGCACAATAACAGAGCAACCTGATAAAAGCTGAGAATTCAAACTTTTTTCAAAATCTAGCATCTTCCTCTTTCATGAAGGTTAATGCTAGAATGTAGGGTCGGGAGGGACGGTCCACTAGGATTGGTTGTTCGAAGAGATGAAGTTTAGCAACAGGGTTATTTCAAGTTAGGAAACAGATTATGGTTAAGGTAAGAGTTTGGTTAAAGCGGGGCTATTTTACTTTTATGGGGATTTAATCTTAAACAAATGTATGGGATCAGTAGAACAAACAGAAAATAAAGAAAGGAAAAAAAAAACAAAAAAAACTGTGGAAAAAACCCTGCAGATGGCAAAACCTGCACCTCGGTTCCCCTGTTGAGATCCTGGCTCCAGACCAGGACCAGGATCAGGACTCAGGAATACTGGTGTTTGTTTCACCCCAGAATGACTCAGATAGAAACAAGAGAACATTTGAAGAGCTTTGGCAGAAGACACGGCGATGACGGGCGCGGGCAGATTAAATGACATTTAGGACATGTCTTTCCTCTCCCCGGTGTCTCTGTCATGGTGTGAGAGGAGAAGAAAGAGCAGTTCATGTGATTTATAGTCAAGAAAAAAATGTAGTTTTAGTAATAATTTTTGTTTTTATTTTTTTTAGTTTTGCCAGTCAAAATATAACAGTGGCTACGGTTACGTGCACACACAGTTTTAAGACTATTAAAATGTAAACAGCCAAATCATCTCATTTCATTTGTGATCATGGTCCCTCTGACCCTCACATCAGTTTTTGCAGTTTGCGGGTCAATTAAAGAGGGTACGGTGCAGCTCCAGACGTGGTTAACGACTAAATGAGATGATTGGACGAGAGAAAACAGACTCAAGACGGCAAAAAGCAGAGATAAATATAACATAATAATCTCTCGCCTTCATCTTGGGATAAACCGATATTTTTCCAGTTATATCAACTCTGTGTTGAGCTCAGTGTGGTTGAGCCGACTGTTTCCTGTTTATCGATGCATCTCAATCGCATATAAAGCTTGAAAATATAATTTTTCCAGGTGATAATGCATCTAACATGAGCCAAACCCACTGCATTACATAAAGAGAGGTTAAAACACAGCGTAGAGACACTGAGATGTGAAATAAATCAGAAAAAAATATCGGAAAAAAATGGTGATAAAACGGAAGAACTTTAGTGTTTATGCTGTCTCCCAGAGCCACAAAGTTTTAGGAATTACTTTAGGAACTTCTTTCGGTGAATCGCTGACATCGTCTTTTAATTATGAGTATAATTCAAGTATGATGTATGAGTTTATTTATTAAGAAGCAGAAGCAGGGAGCATAGAGGAAAATAAATAATAAGTACTTAACAAATACTAACAAAGATGTGACCAGACACTTCTCGTAGTCATTAAAGACGGGGTATTTTTTTTAGCTTTTTACTGTTATAAAGTTGTTCCCTCATCAAAAACATGCCTGAAGAGGTTTTAAATGTCATCCATGGATGTTTGAGTAATCTAGTGATCTCTCCCGGGCCTTATTCAAACCCTCCTTACAGTTAGCTGTAAGATTCTGTGTAATGCTCCGCCCACAAGCCTACGTCACCTTCTGTGTGTGTTGTTTGCAGGCGTCTGAGCGTGAGATCCAATGGGTGATTCAGGGCTCGGTGGTGGTGGTGGGGCTGGCTGGGACGTCCCTCACGTTCCTGGACAACAGTGTCCTAATGATCTGGCTGCTGCGCTCTGACCTGACCTACACGCTCATGCTGCCCCAGCTCGTCTGTGTCCTTTTCTTCAAAATCTCTAACGGCTACGGCGCGGTGCTGGGCTGTGTCACAGGCATGGTCCTGCGGGTTCTCTGCGGAGAGCCTGTTCTGGGGATCCCGCCTGTCCTCATGTTCCCAGGATGCACTTTGGTGAACGGCGTGTACGTGCAGCGCTGGCCCATCCGAACCATCTGCATGCTCTCTGCCGTGGTAGCCATTTTGTTTTTCTCGTACCTGGCGGCGCAGCTCTTCGACAGGGGGCTCATCTCGGAGAAGTACGACTTTTTCAGCGTCAAGCACTCGCAGCCTCAGAGCGGCGTCAAGAAGGAGGAGAGTCTAAAGCTGGAGGGCGAGCAGGCGGAGGCCACGCAGCCCATGTTAGAGTCTCCGTGTTAGGCTCAGAGGAGGAGGATGCAAGCCCACGTTCAACGCTTTGTACTCTGAATACCTCTAACGTCCACTGACTGTCATCATATATAGTGCCCTTCAGATATACTGGCAACAGTGTTCAGAGAGGCCGCTCTAGGGCTGGTACTGTCCAGTGTTTTTTATATCTGTGTTTAAAGACTTATGCAAAATAGACTTAAATTAGAGTTTTTTATAACGTTTTCCCCTCATTCAAAGTTGTATTGTCAGTGATTCACATTTGAGTAATTCTGTAGTGTCCTGTATTTGAGCTTTTGGTGCTCCAAAAATGTCTGTTTTCCCCGCCCCCTGCGCTGTACTTGTAATTTGAAAAATTTAGAACAAATGTTCTAAAAATTTAAATGTGCTGTAAAATGAAATACCTCTATGAAGAGGAGTGATCAGCACAGATGCACTGATACGATCGGTTCCATGATATCGGTAAAGTCGATATCTTGGTTGGGCCTTTCATTGATGCAATAAGATGATTTACAGGCTGATTTTAGCCCAGAACATCCCGTTTTATTCATAGAAGGCTGTTCAGTCATGATGTGAAGGATAATAACAGTTACATAACACAATTTGTAATAAGTTAATTGTGCGTTGGGGAAATGAGAGCCTTTTTCCGTTCCTACACTGGTGTCGGTTAAAATCAGGTATCGCAAATACTTAAAGTCAAAGGATCAATATCAGTATCAAAACTGAGAAAACTGAATCTGTGCGTCCCTAGTGACCTGCAACAGAATCAGTTCAACAGGAAGTCAATAGACATGTTTCTATTATTAAATAGTTTTGGATCAATAATGCTTAAATTAGATTTTTTCTCAAACTCCAGCTACACTTTTAATGAGGAAACAGCCTATAACATGTTCAAATTTGTGATCGATAAAATTATACAAAACATAAAATAGGGCCTTTAGGTCCTACATTATTTACACTGCCTTGAATGCTACTCTTTTTGATTCCTATGTCGTGTTCACTCATCATTTTTAACCTTATCATAATAATCTTAAATGAAATAAAAGACCATGTCACTTTAGCAAAACTCGAGTCGTTTAAAAGAATCGATGGTCCAGTACCAGCCCTGGTGCGTTCTCTCTCTCCAGAGTTTGTGACAGACTTGAGGGTCAGAGAGAGGCCTGTTTACTATGACACTATGACAACACTATGATGTGATAATGATAATATGCAATTCACGGACTCTGGTTATCACAAAACCAACTTTACTTTTTACCTGGGACTTCTGCGGTGGCGAATAGTGCTGTTAGCAACGTCTAATGGCTCCAAATGGGCAGCGTACTCACACAGAGGCCTTTCAGAAGAGGCCCAATGTTGCACCTTAAGTTTTTCATCACTGCAAAACATAAAGAATCGGTTATACAAAGATGAATGTATTTAAGCCCCACCAAAAAACAGTAACGAATCATTATTGGAGAGAACATAAGTGTCTTTAAATGAAGAAATACACAAAAGCACCTTTTTATGAAACAAATAATTCGTATGTGGAAAATATTTGCTTAATTTTATTTTTGAGAATGTAAGAGATGAAGAGATGAACTGTTGCAACCAGCGCTGAACATCAGAATTTACATTTGTATACAGAATTTAAATTTGTAAACAGAATTTGTACACGGATTCTGACATTGTATACCGAATTTAAATTTGTATATAGACTTTATATACAGCCTTAAATTGTATACAGAGTTTTAATTTGTAAACAAACCTTGTATACAGATTCTGAAACTGATACAGAATTTGTATACAGATTCATAAATTGTATACAGGATTTGTATACAGATTTTAAATTTCTATACAGAATTTAAATTTGTATACAGATTCTGAAATTATATACAGAATTTGTTTACACAATTTGTATACAGATTCCAAATTTGTATACTAAATTGAAATCTGTCCACAGAATCAGATGTACAGAATTTAAATCTGTATACACAATCTGCATCTGTTCTCATAATTTGAATTCATAAACAATATTTCATTGCGTGACATTCAAACAGTCCCAGTCCTTATTCCCCATGAGACAAACATATTGTCAGTCACATGTATGTAAACCATGTAAACAGCCTCACGTGTTCGTTTGGTCTGAGTGCACAGGTCTGTGAGGAGTTGTACAGTGAAGAGAGTCAGCTAAAAGCCATAACTCCCTAATACCACTCCATATTACATGTGTGCAGTGTTCACATCCATACTAGCTCTTTGTGTAGTAGAAAAATAGAATAGAATTAGGGCTGAGCGATATTGAGACTTGTTTCTCTCCTAATAGTCATCCTACGTCATGCTCCAAGTGAGTGACAGGCGGGTTTAACCAATCACAGTGAAGCTCGAACTCTCAGAAGACGCAGATATTGACATTAAGGGCGCAGTATCTGATTTTTACTGTCTTAAAAACATGAAAAACTGCTTATGTTAAACGGTTTGCAGCGGTCCAGTTATTCCTCACTTACCTTATGCATTCCGAACATCTTGATTACTCACAGTGATGAATTTATAAGTGCTTTTCATAGCTTTCAGAGTTTTGACACAGTTACTGTTAAGCTAACAACAACTTGCATACTAAGAGTGTATTTCCAGATTATCTAAAAAGCTTTATGTTTTGATGCAGACAGTATGAGGCGGATCTATGTTGACCTCAAGAGCTCCTTATACAATATAGCTGTACTGGGGCAAGACACTTTTTGCTCAAATACACGTAAAAAAAAAATCAGACACAGGCTAACAACAACTAGCAAGCTAATGCATACTTATTTTGACCTCAAGAGCTGTTTATACAATATGTCTGTACTGGGATAAGGCACATTTTGCTCAAGTACACAAAAAAAAGGAAAGAAAATTCATTTTTTCCAATATCGCTCAGCCCACATTAGAACAGTATTGTATTAGAAGTAGCTGACTCAGGTTTTCAAACAAGCTTTATTATTGTAGTTACTTTTCCACGCCAAAGGTACGGAATAGTCACCTTTATAGTTTGCAAAAAAAAAAAATACAACGTTGAAGTAATTTTTTAAAAACGTGATTACATGTGTGTACAGTATATTAACAAGTGCATTTTTATATAAGTATTATTTTGAAGTGTGATTTCTGCCGGTATATCTTGGGGGCACTGCATGTAAATTCCTTAGTTTGATTATGGAGAACACAAATCCTTTGAATTTGTGTTGACTTTTCTATACCGTCATGGGATAATCACAAGTACGCTCTTCGTTTTAAGAGCTCAGCGTTTTCTCTGCAATTTTCTGCAGTAGTTCTAAATTCGACTAGTGTTGTGATTAAGTCTAGTTTGTTTAAGGGTGTTTGTAAAGGGTGGAGGGAGGAGGGTGGAGGGGAGTGTGAGAAGCTGAGGTTCCCTATGCCATACACTATAGGTCCATGTGCAGTCAGGAGGAGCAGAAAGGAGCAATGCTAAGACCTTTTAGCATGCTAGCACCTTAGAACTACTAACAAGACTTCTACAGCGTCAAACTGTAGTATTTTGTTTTCCTTTATAAACTAAAATGAAAAAATAACATGCAGAGTGGGGACAAAACGCCAGTCTGCACCGTCACTCTTGGCTTTAGTCAGCGGGGAGACCAGATTTGCACTATCTTATGTTTATGGTGGGGATTATTACTTTTTTAACTGACATGACTGTGTAACTCTCAGTTTTAAAGACGCATTATGAAACTTTTCTAGTGTGGGGCCAGCTGGCTGCTTTGTCTCCGTAAAGATGTTATTAGGTTTTCAGGAATGTTCCATTAAACTGTAACTTGGCCCGGTGAGTTCATTGGTGCACTGTGGAACGTTCCTGGAAAAGTAATAACATCGTCATGGAGATAAGCATGTGGCAGACCTGCACCAGAGAGGTTACAAAGTGATCAGGCCCATTGACAGAAATTTGGAGGCCCGGGGCAAAAAGCCTCACATGGGCCTCGCTGTAATATAAATGAATAGGAAGAGGGTCCAATTCTGGGTCTTTAAGACTCTATGGCCCGGGACAGCAGACGTCTTTGTCCCCCTCCTGTCAACTCCTTGTGTCTCCAACGGCAAATTTAGACAACAACTGCAGCCAGATCCTCTTTGTTGGAGCTGGGATTTAACCACCAGCCTTCTGATTGGTGGGTGACTGCTCCAACCACTAAGCCATAGACGGAGCTAAGGCTAATTTTGACCAATAAATTATAAAAAAATAATCCAAAACTACAAAAATAGATATAAATGTTTACAAAATAAGCAATGTACAGTATAAAAACTGCTGAAAGTATCAATATTGGTATGAACCACATCATAAAACATTGCAAAAAATACAACAAACATTATTTTTCTAGCCCAAAACTTTTGTAAGAGTAAAGCGTAAACCAAATTGAAAGTGAAATACATTTTTAACTGTGTACTTTTTAATCTAGTACTACACACTTTGGCCTGTTGCTCCTGTCTGCTCCTCCAAACTCACGTTGTCCAAAACATTGTACTGTATTTCACACCATAACTAACTGTACTGTACCATTCACTACTACTACTAATACTACTACTAATAGTACACTCACACACACATCTGAGCCTGCGCCCCTTTGTGAAGCGTCCCATAGCAGAGGTGTCCTTGAGAGAGCCCACACGGTGTAAGAGGGCCCATGTACTGTGCTATAATAAGACCACAGATAACAGAGGAGTGATATGCCCCAGACAGACGCACAGAGGTGGGTAGAGGAGCCAAGCGTTGTAGTAATAGTAACGTTACTTCAAAAATAATATTAGCCAAGTAGAAGTACAAAGGAGTTAGAAAGAAAAACTAAAAGTATTTTGGGAAAGTGCTAGAGTAACGTAAAGAGTCACTGTTGAGACGTAACATCTGATTTATAATTTGAATTTGAAGTTAATGTAATTTGAAGGGGGAAAAAAAAACACAAAAATGAGCCAAACTAAATCATATCTGAAGTAGCTCCAAAAAAACAAAAACGCAAAAGTTCCAATCATTTTATATTGTCGACATAAAGCTCAAGTTACTTTAGATTTACTCACAGTGGGAAGAGGAACCACAACTTCTACTCAAGTATTAGTACTGTTACTTCAATGAAAATATTACTCAAGTAGGAGTAAAAGTGTGCTGCTAAAAAGTACTCTGAAAAGAACAATTTCTTTAAAAAGTGAAAGAGTAATGGAGTACTGTCCACCTCTGCAAGTAGCGAGATCGTTGGCCTGAAAGTTGTGTCGCAATTTGGGCTGCATTTTGGACAAAAAAATAATAGTAATAATAATTCTCTTTTTTCTGTTGATTAGGCTTGCAATATATGTTTGAAAAAGAAGGATATCCCTGTGTCTCCAAGGGGTCTTATTCTGTGTAAAACCTGCTAGCCCTGTAGTTTAGACTCTGCAAACATGTTCTGAAATGCATGAGATTCTTGGATTAGTTTATCCGTTCAAATGTTAGTTTTCTTTCAAATGTTAATGCTCCTGGATGTAACTGTGAATTCAATCTTGATTTTGAAAACAATTTGTAAATCTAAAAAAATCCTAAAGTCAGCCCGACTGTTTCATACTGGAACAGAGAGAACTGCAAATACTTTAAAGGTACACTATGTAACTTTTTAATGCGGCGTCTGCTACGTGAGCTTGAGCCGAACTCTGTGGGTGACGTCACACTCCCTCACTACTCTTCTTTATACAGTTTATGATCTGAGCTGTAACTTGGCCTGGTGCAGTCACCTGTTTGTCTCCAAATTTAATGCCGTACTGTGTAACATTCATGGAAAGAGCAGTAACATCTCCACGGTGTCAAGAAAGTAATATACCCTCCACTTGAAAAGTTACATAGTGAACTTTAAAGTGATTAAAAAGTGATTGGTTTTGGATTGTAGACGCAGGGCGCACTGTCGGTGAAGTATTTTATAATCAAATTGAACAATCATTCGTATGTGTAATAATGTTATAAATATGTCCTTGCCAGGCTTCCATAGTTGCTCAGTGTCAAGTGGAATTCAAATTGCACCTTTACCAGCCTTCTGTCATCATGTAATCAGAATGTGTCATTAATATAAAAAAAAACTGTTTTTACTTTTGCCTGCAGAAGGTGGCATGTCTAGAAATGATTGATTGTGGCATTTGCCGACATGAAATGAATCTGATTTTGTCTAATGTAATAATGAGAATCCTAAGTGTCTAAGAAGTACTCTGCAGTGTGGGAGCTACTGTTCAGGTCACTGACTGTGTGAATGCTCATCACCTAGCACCATTTTTACATTCTTAGAAATAAAAAATATATATATTATGATGAGATTTTGTGAAGCGACTAACAAAAAAATGATTGTTGACTGCCACATGCAAAGCCAGTCAAAGCATCACATACAGAGGTGGGTAGAGTAAGACTGTACTGCAAAGTAATATTACTCAAGTAAAAGTACAAAGTCAGTAGTGGTCTAAGTATTTTCTTAAGTAAGAGTAAAAAGGTATCTATGGAAACTAAGAGTAATTGTAACTGTACCTAACATCTGATTTACAGCATAAAATAATGCACATATCTGATATTTAAAGCTACAGTGTCTAACATTTTAGCTAAAAAATTTACCTAAAATAAAAGCATGTTTTTTGTTTTTTTTCATTTTGGTCGTGTTAAGTCCACTGAAAAATATGCTTCCTTACTGTGAGCGGGCTTGCATCTCCACAAACCTGACTCTCATTTGGTTTCCTCCTGCTGGTTTCCATGGAAACTTTGTTCCTTTGGCTACAATAGTCTATGGAATCGCATAAAATGTATCTATGTCCATGGAGAATGTTGCGAAGTGTGATTTTAACTTTCTATTTCTATGGAATCATGCAGATGATGTGCCATCCCCAGAAAGTTACATACTGTACCTTTAAAGGACAGACACAAACAAACTAAATGAACTAAATCATGTCTGAAGGAGCTGCAAGAAACACAGATCATTTCATATTGTTGACATAAAGCTCAAGTCACTTTGAGCTTTACGTTACAGTGGAAAGAGGGATTACAACTTTTACTCAAGTAAGAGTACTATTACTTTGATGTACAATATATTACTCAAGTAAGAGTACTGTTAAACTGTACAGTATTTACTCAAGTAGGAGCACAAGTATGGCGTCTGACCTAGATAAGTATGATTTACTCAAGTCAATGTCCTACCCACCTCTGTTTAGATAAATGCTCGTGACTAGTTTTGTATACTACTAACCATTCCATTACCCTGCCACTAATGAACTGTCATCACTGCCTGAAGAATGTAACGTCCCCCTGCTGGTCAACGTCTGTACATTCATCGACCAAAATGGATGCAGACGGACATATATACTTTGTGATCTGAGGGTATATATAACACATGAGTCGTCATAGAAACTCCAGAGTGGGGTCACACGTAGAATTGTCACTGTCCACTGTGCCGTAGTGAAATTAACCCTTCTACAGCTGTACATATGGACATCTCAGGTTATTCTGTACAGGAGAACCAGTGGACTAACACATGATCATGTCTCTGCCTCTCCCAGGATGTAGGGGGCGCTCTTCAATGAGGTCCATTAAACTACCTCCTGCAAAACCCACATAACTGTCTCCTTCTTTTTTATTCAAGATTGCTACAAGTTAGGACTTGTTTTATTTGTATTAAGATTAACCTGGGGTCCTATATTACTCAAAACTGCCTCTTGCCAGCGTTAAGCCATATGATAATATTGTTAAGTTATTAAAACCATACCACACATGTTAGAGTAATCCTGTGTTATTGACCTGTTTACATCTCCGAAGCTCAAAATGCCTTGTGACGTCATGTTTATTTATTTTATTTATTTATTTATTTAAAAAGGGGACAATGCACATTAATAAACATTACAAAAAAAAGTAATGTAAATGTGCCCGAGTTAGCTGGCTAGAGCTAATTTTCATCGGTTGTCCCCAGGCCAGATGTATCAAGGCAACCTACAATTAAGAAAACATTTCAACATTCAAAGATAAGAATTAAACATAATGTAGTGGTAGTTTTCAAGTTAACGTCTACCTTTTACTTGTAGTTCAGTAGAGTTTGTCAATTTCAGAGCTGAAATCATCCAAATGATTCTAGTGAGCCATATGCAGTTTTAAAACACAGTGGAGCACTTCCTGTGCAGTGTTTTCTGTCTGAGAGAAGAACTCTCCTAAATATGCAGGGTTTGTGTGTTAAAAATGTGTGAATGAAACAAAACACAACTCCATGTCTGTTTGTCATGAGGAATTAACATTATAACATGAAATAGCATAATATGAGCCCTTTAAAGCCCCATGGCGTAACTCTTAGCCCATAAATAGATTAAAATAAAAGCATGTTTTATTGCGCTGAAAAATATATAAAAATGAATAAATCATGAGGGCTTGCAACACCACATACCTGACTCTTATTTGGCCTGGAGGAGTGTGTCCTGCTTGTTTCCATGTAAATATTGCTTCTTTGGCTATAATACTCCACAGTATGGCATAAAACATATTTATTTCCATGGAGAATGTCCCAAAGCATAGTTTTAACTTTTTATATCCACGCCATCAAATTATGAATACATGTTTTCCCTTGATGGGCTCGTTGCATACTCATCTGTCATTGTTTTGTTTTGAATTCAAACATAGTGGCGCCATCTAGTGGACAAATCCACTAATGCAGCCTAAATTGCTGCCACATCTGCAGTCATGGTGAGGTTTTTACCCAACAATACACAGGGTCAAAATTTTAAATGTAGCTTGAGCTAGAATGGATCATATACACTGATTAGACAGATATTATACCCTAAAGTGGGTCCCGTGGTTCAAACTTGGCCCTCCAGGGGGTTTCATTTCACTCTAGAAAGAATCGATTTTGATAAAATTTTGCACTAAGAAGACTGTTACAAGAGAGGAGGATCCAATGAATGGTTAAGTCAATTTAATCCTAAATTTCTATCCAGAAGAAAAAACGACCCACTAATGCATGTTCATTTTGCAAGGACAAATACTCGGGCACCTCTGTCCTGTATGAAAGAATTACAGCCCAGATGGTACAGGGCTCAACTGTGGTCACATTTATGATACGTAATACAGTATGTGGTGATAATGAAATGATAATTCTAATAGTAAGAGTAATAATGTGAAATAAGAAGAAACTAACTTAAATACACTTCAAAGGTTTAATTTATTACAATAGAATCAGACAATGCAGGGATCATTCTTTTAAACACACTGTACATCTGCCAAAACAATAATAAGCAGCTCATTTGTGATATCCATGTTGAAATCGTATTTGTTTCAATTTTATATATGACAGAAAACACACATTTTAAAGAACACATATCAGGCATTCTTGTGGCTTTAATTGTCTTTTAAACATGCTTTTGGTCAGCATGGAATAAGTAATAAGCATTAAGTTAGAAATTAAAACTGTTTGGAAAATATACTTTATAAATTACAGCTCTGTTTCCAGTGAGGCATTTAAGCCTGTGAATGCTATGCTAACAGAGCCATGCTTTAGTTATGAACACAGTTTAACTACAGAATGCATGGTATGTTGTTTTTTTTTTTTTTTTATGAGGGGACAACAGTATAACATGGTTAAAAGCTCAATTTGTCATAATACATGTTCTCTAACCGCTCTACATGTAAGTGCAACACATCTCTCTTCTTTAGTCCTTAGTCTTAGTCCCTGGAAGGTCAATGTAGATTTGTTAGGAGTCCTTAAGCGGCTTAGGCTCTATGGCTCTGACTCTGAGGGGGGTCTGTATGTTAGGGGTCTTTGGGTGACTGGCTCTGGGAGGGGGTCTGTATGTTAGGAGTCCTTAGGCAGCTCTGTCTCTGGCGGGCTCTTCCTGGTTGGGTCCAGGCTGGTTCCCTGGTACACCACTTTGTTGCGGAGGCCCTGCTGGATGAAGCGCTCCTGGGCACGGAACTTGGCGTTGTTTAACCGACAGTAAAACCTGGGGAGGGGGAGGGGTAACCGCAAACTGGTGAACGTGCATTGGATTTTTGGCATAGATCAGTTAGCGTTGTGCAAAGAATTTTAATCAAAATCGAGATTCAGTCATGTCTAATGATCAGTGATCAGTTTGGATCTTCTCAGTGGAGAGATCTACAGCCAGTAGAAAAGCATATGGTTTGGAGCAGATGCAAGGCTTTGGACAAAGAAATTGGCCTAATTTCTGTGATAAATTGCACAGATTAAAAGTCTGTCTTTTCTGTGTTCACAATATCAATATTTATTTTTGTTTTTGAAAAGAAAAAAAAAAAATTAAAATTGAAATTGATCAATACAAGGATGATTTTTTTTTCCTTATCGGGCACTCCTCGATTTGGGTGTGGAGCATGTTGACCTTGTGGGCCTTGAAGTATTTGGTGAGTGACGGTTCAATCCCTGCTACTGCTATCCTCACATAATGTTACATTGAAAACTCCAGTCTCACAGAGTGTGATAAATGCAATTCAGAAGAATGTTTCCAAACACATGCAAGACTTGAAATTGTGATCATCATTGTTGTTGACAGTAAATCAGGTACAGATTTGTTCATTCACACTATTAATGAACACACTACATTTCCCCTGGAAGTGAGCATAGACCTACCAGGATCCCAGTGTGGTGACAAAGAATCCAGCAAAGCCCACATCATAGGACCTCCTGACCCGACCTGCGGACAGACAATATACAGTCAGAGCCAGACTCACCGCATCACACAAGTACACACAGTATCAGTTTTATAGTACACATGGCTCACTGGTCACACTAGTACACAATAGGCCTGTCACAATAAATACTATATTGACTTATTGTTCAATATATGACACAAGTAATGTATTTTGGGGGTAAGTATTTATCGTGGGAACATTTTCCTTGAACTAATGGGACATTTTTGGCTATTTTTTGTACTATGATTTAAACTGTTGAACTGTGTTGAATTATGAACTTCTATGACTCATTAAAGACACAAAATAACTACTATTTAAGAGATGCATTCTGTTATTTACTTATTGCAGTTTGTGTATTTAACAATATAGAGAATTAACTTTACTATGCTTTTTTGTAAATAATTCTGCTTTGTTTTTCCTTCAATATTATCGTTTATCATCTATATTTACTTCAGCAATACTTTGCACTTCAAGATTTGTTATCGTGACGGGCCTAGTACACACACAGAGTGCCAGTATTATAGTACTTACTGGTGGCTAAGAAGTGTAACAGGCCTGCAGCCAGCCCTCCGCCTCCTCCATACAGCAGAGACTCTCGGGCACATGGCACGTTCTGGATGTCCAGGATCCCGAGCAGACGGAAACCCTGAGGAGGAAAAAACTATTATTGTTCACATTTTGCAGTCAATTATTTCACAAATTTTTTTATATCTATCATTTATTTTTCAACAGACATTTTTTTTAAAGACAAATTTTTGCAAACAAGTGGGCATCACAAACTTTTATTTTAACCTAATAATATGAATGAGAGCACCAACCCATGTAATATATATTAAAACAGAAACTATATCAGTCATAAGATAACAATGAATATAGCACGTTTTATGAAAGCAATATACTTTGCAAATGAAATGAAAGGTACAAAATATTGAGGCACATATTGCAAAAAAACCTTCAATTTGACAATTCAGATTACTGTAAATAACATAAGATGTAATGTTAATGAATACGATTATAATGCAAGATTATGTCTGGTAACCGTTAGATCTAGCTGCTAGAGCTGCTAGATGTTTGTGTAATTAAATAATTAAAGCCATGAATGAACAGGGGTGTTAATGGTTTATTAAGACGTCAATATGATGAGACATTATAAATTTACTAATGTTCCGTGATACAAATGACATCTTGAATACTATGACCTCTGGATCCTACATTGAGTGACTTTTAGCTTGTTTAAAGTCCATTTCACCACTATAATTCGCGGGTGTACCTTCTTTTCGGTGTCCTCGTCCTCTCCGGACATGGCACTAGTAAATTTATTCTGTAATAAACGTGTAGATATTTGATTTCGTCTAATTTGCGCACTTATGTCATCAAATTAAGTAACAAAGCTCACACTGCCCCCTGCGCATGCGCTCTGGCCTTGTTTTGTCCCGGAGCGAAAATACGCCGGGCGGAAACATAAACACAATTATAAACGTTCCAGCCCAACGCGCCGCCTCACAGGCCCTTTTTAATTCTTCCGTGTAAATGTGCAATTCCCGTCATTTTATTTGTATTTCAACATTTCAGACTCACTTGACTGGTGTAAATCTACAATATTAATTACAGGTACTAACCCACTCAGTAAGTAATGATTAAAAAATATGATATCCTGTTATATGCATAACAGTATTCTAATGTATTTATTATTTGTTTATTTGCATTAATTCATTCATTTACTCTGAATGTGTAAAAGAGAAGAAAAATTTAAGGGAATAGTCTGATGCAGGTGGTCTTTTTAAATATGGCAACAACAATAATACTTAATATATAAACACATACATGTTCAAAGAGGAGTTAGGAAATATGAACTTATTTAGTCCCCAGTAATTCCTCTATAACTCTTTTTATACATTCATGCATTGTGTTGAGATTTTAGTGGTGTTTATATTTTGGTTTTACCTTTATAATATGTTTCTTCTCCTGGTGACAGAGCGGTGTCAGTGTGCTCTGTGAGGACCTCTCTGAGGATCAAGCTGGATTACTGCAGCAGCACAGCACATCTCTTCTTCTCTTCCACTAGAGTCTGGAGACAAACACTCAAGGATCACATGTTTTAAAGTGCCTATGAGAAGTTAGACTAGTTTTAGTTTACTAAAACACACTTAAGATCATTATAACACCAAATCATGACATCATACTAGGGAATTCCATAGTTGTTACCTAGCAAGGCCAAAACTCCTTAAATGTACACAGAGATAATTATTTTACAATACAAATACAAGAAAACACTTATTCTATTGAAATAATGTTTAAAGTATTCTTTCTATAATTTCCAACATGTTTTAGACTTTTCTTTGCAAATAGCTTCTTTTATCTCACCACATTAAGTCAAAATGAGAGAATCCTCAAAAGCTGCCATATGCTCATATTACTCTATTTTCCTGATCACAAACAGATCTGGAGTTGTGTTTTGTTTCATTCACACATGTTGAACACACAAACCTTGCATATTTAGGCTGAGTTCTTCTCTCAAACAGAAAACGCTCTGTTCCACATTGTGATGTCATGTAATACAAGAAGTGCCCCACTGTGTTTTTAAACTCCATACTCATTTGGATGATTTCAGCTCTGGAATATCCAATCTCTAATTAATTAAAGGTAAACTTGAAAACTACCACTATACTATATATTACAAGGTGGAACAGAACATCTTGAGCATTGGAGATTCAGACAGACTAATAATAATAAAGTGTTACTCAAACATGTGTAAATGAAACAAAACACACCTCCAGGTATGTTTTTGAGGAGATAACAATGTTGTAACTTGGCTCAAAGCTCACAATAGTCACTTTTGTGTGTAATAAGGGACCTCTAAACCTCATTGTACCCAACTGCTCTGTGTGTGCAATGTGTACTCTATTACTGAAACATTCACTTTTCTGATGAAGGGCTCTATTTGGTTCTTTATAGGGATGTGGTTGGTAAAGGGAGAAATAATACATTACTGAATATTACTGAATATTAGTACATAGAATGCTTCATTACATTCGTTTAATGAATTGGAAGGGACCTGACCAACTTTTCCTTGCAATTAGAGTATTTTTACTCATGAAATTAACCTCCTCAGACTAGCACTACTTTTTTGGACCAAAATATTGAGAGTTCAACTCCTGGGTGATGCAGGTGAAATCCGATCTCAGTGTACATTTCTGTGGCAGAGTTTTCCTGTTTGGTTCCGTTCTCCAGGACTCGCTGACCTGCTGTGTCACTGTGTCCTGATGTGGATAAAGAATATTTCCTGTTCGGGCAAGAGACAATGTCACTGTTGCCGTGGAGATGCTCAGAGCTGCTCTTTAAAAACTCCACCATGGCTCCAACAACACCACCGTGCACCACACAGGTACGTACTACTTTCACGCTCTGTTCTGTATGTTTATATTTGTGTAATTTTAATAGCTATAGAAGAATCGGTATTAAGTATTGAGTCCATTCCTTAGTACCAAAATCGAGTTTGAAATTTTAGTATCGTTACAACACTAGTCTGTACTAAACTGGTACAAAAGGTATAAAGTGAGGAAACCCCTTTTGCTTTCCCTAGAATGTTCCCTAGTATGTTTTAAAACGCATATATCACACATTTATTCCATGACAGGTGTGTTTATTTGCGGTGAAGTGTCTTGCTCGGGGACACAACAGCAGTATGCATTTGTATGACTATTTGAACATTCTGGTTGTCTTTACAAACTGAACGATATTAACACAAATTTGGACTATCCCAATGATGATATACAGACAATATATTTGATATCCATCAGAAACGTGTCTTGGTTGAGATTGCACAAGTAAATGAGTTTTGCAAAATTAAACAAAAAAAAAAATCACAATATATTTCTTTTATTGTTATTTAGAAGATAATGAGGTTTTATTTTTTGTAACTGATATTAAGCACTTAAATGTAAACTACTCTGCATGGTGCTGACTTAAAATGATGTTACCATGTCGTAATGGCTAGTGCGGGTGCGGACCAAGGAGTGCAGACTCAAGGCAAGTTGACAGTGTTTATTTACAAAATGGTGCATCTCAGTCTTTAATAGTTCATTTAACACACACGGGGAGCCAGGGAGCGGGAGGCAGACCAGACGGGCGTAGTGCAGAGCGGGGACGAGAAAGCCAGGACCAGAGCGAGGACAGGATTGGGACGAGACCGGGGCAGACCGGGGCAGACCGGGGCAGACCGGGGCAGACCGGGGCAGACCGGGGCAGACCGGGGCAGACCGGGGCAGACCGGGGCAGGCCGGGCCGGCGTGGTCCAGAGAGCGGGAGCCAGGGCAGGAGTCGAGAAGCAAGCCGGAGACCAAGACGGAACAGGAGGCAAGGCAGAGGGGTGACTGTACCGGAGCTGGAGCGCAGAGGCAGGAGCAGGAACGAGCAAGAGCAGGAATGTTGACGCCCGAGACGGTCCTGGAAACAGGGTGAAGACGAGCAGGAATACGCGGACGGTCTGGCCCCGAGTGTCTTCTGCCGAGCGCTCAAATACTCGGCAGCAGGTGGAGGTAATTGCGCTAATGCGCTCCAGGTGCACACGGGAGGAGAAGGGACTCCGCCCAGCTCCAGGCTCAGACAGGTGAGGGAGGGGAAAGCACACAGAGAGACAGATACTACAGGCATCATGACATACCATTTCAAAAATCCAAATGAAATCATGTCTCATTGATTAATTTTAGACTCCCCAAAGTTCTTAAATTCTGGTTTGGTTCTCCCATGGAAATCGTGGCTGCTCTAAGTACTGCAGCTCCCAGGAGCTCGGACCCAGAAAGAATTCTCACATAGAGCACAATGCATTGATGTGAATTCAAACTGCCCGTGTTCTGACAGCTGACACACATGTTGGATTTTTGTATGGATTCTCCTCTATTTTCACAAGATGAACATTTAACAATTTTAAATTGTCAAAGTGCCAAAAAGTTATTTTTGTAAGATTTAGCTCAGCACTGCTCTGAGTCCGGGCTAGTTCCGCTTTAGCAGCTTTCGCACTGATTCTGATGTCACATGGGTGGGAGATGCTCTCCCATATTGAGGGAGTAATGCAGAAGAGAAAATTTTTTTTGGTCCTATGTGCCAATGAACATAGGCCATTGAAAACATAAACTGTATAAAGAAGTGGACTAAGAGAGTGTAATGGCATACAGCGTTTGGCTCCAATCAAAATACACTAATCGAGACTAGCAGTTATAGGGGCCAATTTAGAGCTACGTTCCATAAGAGGGATTCCCACCGTGAGTATAATAGCAAGCAAAGAGCCAGGAGCGAGGCTGTTGAAGGAAAATGTCCTTTCCCGACCACACTGCTGGTTTTGCAGGGAGTGGGCGCCTAGCAACACTGTCAATCAAACCTGTTGCTAATGTTTGCAGGAACAACCTTGGGGAAAGAAGGTGCCTGATTTGTCTTACGTTCATATCTTGAGTTATGGACAAAATAGCTAAATAAAAATGCTAGGATCATGTAGAGTGGGTTAATACAGACATTTCAAGACCGAAATGATGAACCTGACAGCAGCAGTTACAAAGAGAGGAGTAATAGTTTGTCAATACATGGTGAATTGGAGCCACAGTTGATGGAGCCGGAAGTGCACCCATGATCACTTCCTATCTGGAACGCGGTGGCTTGCAGGCTATCTATGTCCATTTACATATACAGTCTATCACCATATAACGCCATCTTGGATTCACATTTCAGATTTTATTATACTTTCATGGATTTCCTTATTAGACTGTATTATTTTGAACCACAGTTGTTTTGCCCTGCAGAACCACAGCAGTGATCAGCCATGTCTCCTCTCAGCTCCTTCCTGCTCATGACCTGTCTGTCCATTTGGTCCATGCCTCCTGCAGGTGAGATTCTTGTTTTATACACATTGAAAATACACTAAGAAGAAAGGTAATAGGACTGAGGATGGGTCATTTATGAACCTTTAACTAAACTGTAATGGTTTTCCCTGATCATTATTTTATATATGTATATTGTGTGATTTATGCATGTTTGACTAACCCTATAATGTCCTGCATTTGAGGTCTTAGACCACAAAAAATTTCCTGTTCCACTTTCCCCCCATCCCCACCCATTATTATCAAGGACACATGCATCTCCAATGCTACAACAATGTGCAGTCTTGACACCGGTACAAATTGACAGGTGAATTAGCCAATCCGAGACACGTTTGGTCCATCTGTGTCAAAATAAAATAAATAAAAACACAGTGGACTGGGATCCTGCAGAATCAATGAGTAAAACATCAAACTGTTAATCTGAAGTGAGGAAACCTGATCGGTCAGCTCTGTCTCAGTTTGACCTTCTGTAGAGAATATACAGAGAACAAGTCGGGACCCCAGGCATTTGTCACTTATCTGACTGGTCACTACCTAAACCCCAGCACCTGCAGCCAATAATGATTCTGGTGCTAGTGCAGCCTCTACAGCTCATTAAATGAAGTCTGGAGGTTCTGAGCTTTCACATGAGACCTGTCCTGTCCATACATATATACATATACTGAGGATGAGACAAACTTGTGCATGCTATATCACCCTCCCTACCTTAAAAAAGACAAAAAATATAGTGAAGTGTGTAAATGTGTGGGTGTGTGTGTGTGTGTGTGTGTGTATGCATGTTTGTGTGTTCTTGCAGAGGGCTTCCACCTGCCGCGCTGTCAGCTGGTGAACCAGACGGTGTCCCTAGAGAAGGAGGGCTGTCCTCGCTGTCACACTGTTGAGACCACCATCTGCAGGGGACACTGTCCCACAAAGGTGCTCTGTCTGGCCTCTCTCACAGCCTCTTTAACCCAGTGTTTAACCCACATGTGCTTTTCTTTCAATAATGTACTGCACACATGTCTCATTTATGCACCTTTTGATATGTGGTTCACACTGATAGCAGTTATAATGTTGGTTTATTCACTATTAGACAAACATGATTCCAGTGGTTTACATCTGATTGTTATGGTTGAACATGATTCAGTATGCTCATATTTCAGCACGCGTGTCACTCATGTCTTTGCAGGACCCTGTGGTCAATCTCCCATTGGGCCACATGTACCAGGACGTGTGCACATACCGGAAGTTTGAATACCGCAAGCTGGAGCTGTCAGACTGCCCCCTGGGGGTGGACCCGGTAGTGCAGTACCTGGTGGCCCTGAGCTGTCACTGCGACCGCTGCTCCATGGACACATCAGACTGCACCTTTGAAAGCCTCCCGCCCGACTTCTGCACGAACGACATCCCCTTCTACTACTGAGCACATACCCACATGAGAGCATACACACAATAAACCTATGCTTCCACAACTGACTTGCTTTTATTTAAAAACAGAATATTGACAGTTTGTACTCAAGTAAAGGTACAGTCACATGAATAATATGTATAAAGTGGTCACAGTAGCTCAGCGGTTGAATGTTCATCATCAGGTCGGGGGTTCAAATCTCATTCTTCACATAAACATTGGCAGAGGTGTTGCATCAAATTCTGGGCTATATTTTAAAAAAGCACAAGGCCCTGGATAAACAGTACTCTTTACCCCCCAGTCTGAAGCCCCTGATCATTGGTAGAACAGTCAGATGGTGGGGTGATTCCAGCGCCCACTGTTTGAGATAAATTGATGTGCAGGACATATGGACAAAAACGTTTGCTGTGTCCTTGGACAAGACACGTAATCCCCCTCGCCCCCAGTGAGTGTATGAATGGGTGAGTCGTTCATTGATGTAAAATACTTTGAGTGTTTATGAGATGTCCTGTTACCAATGACAACATGGTCTATGGCATGTTCACGTTATGTCACTTTTGAAAAGCTTGATTTTCCTAAGTTTTCTACTCACGTTTTAGACTTTTATATAGACAACTTTGACTCTGTGGTTGCAGCTGTGCCTGTGTCACAGTTTCACATTGAATGAGTCAGATTTCTAGCAGCTAAAGACGGTTTGGCTCCTTGTGGGTTGAAGAAGACAAAACAGGTTTTTCACTTGTAATGATGCAGTTTGAACCGTTGTCTCAGTTTGTTCTGGTTAAGCTGGAGAGGGATGCCATTCGGGATTATATTTCTAAAGTGCTGTTTAAAGAGCATACATTGGTTCAACAGGTGGATTCTAGCATTGGTTGGGTCGCTCTGTTCTCTTGTACAGTCTCTGAGAGTTCTCTGCTACTGCCTGATTTCTTTGGCGTGTCTTTCACATGAAACACATCCCACCTTTCGGGAAGCAGATCTTTGTTGAACAGCACAGTGCTCACATAAGACACAAGCAGGATGGTGCCAAAGACCACCAACACGCAGATGGACCTGATGGGCGAGTACTGCACGTAGACCCCGTCCTCCTGCACACACCCGGGGAAGTGGATGGCAGGGGGTAGACCCAGCATAGGCTCCCCACACAAAAGCCTTGAGAGCAGGCCTGTGAAGAAGCCCGCTGCGGCCCCGTACCCGTTGGAGATGCTGACAAAGAGCACACACACGAGTTGGGGGAACATGAGGATGTAGGCGATCTCTCCTCCCAGTACCCAGAAGGCCATGACCCCGGTGTGGAGGAATGTCAGGGAGGCGCCAACCAGTCCGAACATCACCACGGAGCCTCGAATCACCCAGCGCAGCTCCTGCTCTGACGCCTGAAACAACAACGGCAGTGCACATCACAACACTCGCTGAGAGATGCAGGCTGCCACGTACCCCACTACCTGTAAAGTTCAGCTGTTGTTACCTTGGTTCTCAGTATCTTCTTGTAGATATTAGAGGAGAAGATGGATGCAGACGATAAGAGGGCGGAGTCTGTGGATGACATCACAGCGGCGGCCACAGCTCCGATGCCCACCACGGAGATGTAAGGCGGGGTCAGGTGGTGCAGGGCCAGGGGCAGGATCAGGCCCGTCTGCCCGCGCTCATATGGGGGAGGGGAGCCGTACGACGTCTGGTTCCAGTCTGACAAAACACAGTCATGCTATGTTCACACATTCACTTTTAGGACTGCAGTCTGCATTTATGTACACAGGGCCGGCCCAGCCTGTGATCAGACTAAGCAGCTGCTTAGGGCCTCGAGGCCACCAGAGGGCCCCCAAGAGCCCATACATTTATATTTAAAATAGTGATTGAAAAGTTTTTTTCTGAAAACTAAATGACACTCTGGTGTTTATACTAGTCTAAATGTCCCTCTTGAACGATTAGATGTGTTTTATTTCCAGTAACTAGATATATGCTGCCTACATTTTTTTAATTGGGCAGTGGTGTGGACAGCTACGTGTTTACACCGGTGTGAAGGACCCCTCCCCTCAGGTGTGCTCTGGCTGCACTGAGGCAGCAGAGGGGCATGTGACTGGGTGTTTTACAAACTAAAAGACTAAAAAGTTAGTGAAGTTCGGTTTATTTAAAGTACAATGTAACAATGTATGAAGAGCCCAGAGGAAGATTGTTTTGGCGAAAGAGGGACTTTTCAGAGAGGACTCAAAATACACTCCCCTGAAGGATTATTAGGAACACCATACTAATACAGTGTTTGACCCCCTTTGGCCTTCAGAACTGCCTTAATTCTACGTGGCATTGATTCCACAAGGTGCTGAAAGCATTCTTTAGAAATGTTGGCCCATATTGATAGGAGCATCTTGCAGTTGATGGAGATTTGTGGGATGCACATGTTGTGGCTTCACAAATGCTTTGCTGCATTCCTCGGTTGTAACGAGTGGTTATTTCAGTCAACGTTGCTCTTCTATCAGCTTGAATCACTCGGCCCATTCTCCTCTGACCTCTAGCATCAACAAGGCATTTTCGCCCACAGGACTGCCGCATACTGGATGTTTTTCCCTTTTCACACCATTCTTTGTAAACCCTAGAAATGGTTGTGCATGAAAATCCCAGTAACTGAGCAGATTGTGAAATACTCAGACCGGCCCGTCGGGCACCAACAACCATGCCACGCTCAAAATTGCTTAAATCACCTTTCTTTCCGATTCTGACATTCAGTTTGGAGTTCAGGAGATTGTCTTGACCAGGACCACACCCCTAAATGCATTGAAGCAACTGCCATGTGATTGGTTGATTAGATAATTGCATTAAGGAGAAATTGAACAGACGTTCCTAATAATCCTTTAGGTGAGTGTATATCACCACTTTACGTCAGTGGATCTGCAGATAAAACAGGACACACCTCAGAGGGACAGAGGACAGAGAGGATACACCTAAGGGGGACAGAGGACAACAGGTGAGTCCGTTTATTACACTGGCTGTTTTTGGCCGTGGCTTGTCCTTTTGTGGTAATTTATTTAGATAAGCATCTGGCTTTAATATTTCCCACTTCCTCTTTGCCGACTGCTCCACGATAACTGCTAATGAGCTAACGCGCTAACTGCTAACGAGCTAACTGCTAACGAGTCACTGTTAGCATAACAGTGACGGTTGTGTTACTTTTACCAAGGCCACACTTTCACACATATGTTCATGCTGTACGTCTTTTAAAAACTCTGAGCTCGCTCTGTTCAGTCACTAAATGTGTTTGTTAATTACAATAAGTTACAACGCATGTACAAGCAAATAATCAGCAGCACCACTTAGCAACATTAGCATGCTACTACGGTAAACAGACCACTGCGCTGATATCCTCTGTGAACAATAAAAACCTGTTGGAGTCCTAAATATTTGTATATTTCATGTGACAGTCACATGTGATCACAGCTGTGCTTAATGTGCAAAACAGTGAATGTGCAGCTTTATGTCCAGAGCTGCTCTGCGGAGAGATGAGCTGTTAGTCAAACAAGAGGCGGCGCAGATGGTATCGGCTCTTGGTATCGGTAGTCCATTGATGAGTACGAGCTCTGGCACCTGATACTAATATCAGTGCCTGTGCATCTGTACTCATTAATATGTGCATTTAGGCGAAATCTTTCATCCAAAGCCTGACAATAAACATAAAAATAATGTAATCCTAAAATCATCAGATCATTTGGAAGGACTGAACATTAAACAAGAGGATTATAAATCTGATGTTATGTCCAGCTCGTTTCTCTTATACAACTCTTAACTTGGATCACTACTTTGTACTTCTTGAGTGATATGATTTTGAAATAAATGTACTTTAGCTTAAGTACACCATTTGACTACTCTATCCAGTTCTACATTTTATGACATAAAGAATTGATAAATTTAAGATCACTTTAGTCAACTAGAACACAAAATGCACCAGAAACCAAGACAAAATGGCAGACCGCCCTTCTATGTTCTATGTTTTTATACTGTTATACTTGCAGAATTTGCAGTCTTTTTTATCAGTGGTTGTGATGAAGTGGCGAGGGCCCCCGAGGGCAAATTCAGGTTAGAGCCCCCTAAAAGCTAGGGCTGGCCCTGTATGTACACATTCCACTAAAACATACATCATGGTATTTATATATTTATTTTACAAAAAATCTTGCCTATTTTTTTGTTTTAGAATTTTACAAGTTTAGAATTTGACTTACTGGTTGGACACGGGCAGCAGATATGACGTACTTAGAGGTAATTCCATAGACTGTATATATAAATGGACATTGCTAACCTGCTAGCCGCCACGTTCCAAATAGGAAATCAGCATGGACGCACCTCTGGCACCATCGACTCGGCAACAATTCACTTTACATTGGAAAACGGTGGCCCCTCTCTCTATAACTGCTGCTGTCACAGGCTCATCATTTCAGTTTGGTCTACATGATCCTGGGGATTTTATTTTGCTAATATGTCAGTAAAATCAAGATATAAAGATTAGTAACACAAATCAGGTGCCTTCTTTCCTCAAGGTTGCTCCTGTTAATGTTAGCAACAGGTTTGATTGGCAGCGTTGCAAAGCGCCTGCTCCCTGCTAAACCAGCAGTGAGTCTGGAAAGAGGCATTACCTTCAGCAGCCTGGCTCCAGATTGGCTCTTTGGTTAATATGATACTTGCGGTCAGATCTCCGCTCCAAATTCTGCTATAACTGCTTGCCTTGATGAGCTTCATTTGGCTTGAGCCCAACGCTAAGGTGACATCACACTCACTTCGTCCACTTATTTATACAGCTGAGCTCCATATTTGGAATTCTGACCGCAAGTATCATAGCAACCAAAGAGCCAATCAGGAGCAAGGGTGTTGAAGGTAAGGCCTCTTAGAGGAAGTGCATCCATGCTCACTTCCTATTTTGAACATGGTGGCTAGCAGGTTAGCTATGTCCATGTCTAATTGTTGTGAGGTGGAGTACCTGTGGAGGCAGCCACAGCCCCGATGAGCACCGGAGGGATCCCAAAGGTGGGGATGAGGAAGGCGGCAGCGTAGCAGCGCAGTTTGGCTGTGCTGGAGGAGGAGGCCGACAGCGTCCTCTGGTGGAAGCTCTGAAAGCCCAGGTCCCCCACACTCTACAAGTACACGAGCACACATCAGGGCTTCAGTGGTGTCACAGGTTTGAGGAGCGATGTCCAGTTCTTTCAGTGCACCCATGAACTAAGGTGCTCCAAGTAAAGCTTCATCTGTCTGAATAACAAACTTAAAGTGCAAACAACAGGTTTTCATGTTTTCTTAATTCTGACCTGGTTTGGTGGATAGTACCTGTGCCAAATATTTAGTTTTACATCAGTTAAGTGATTAGATTAGTTAAAAAAAAGTGCAGAAGTTAAAACGGAAATGATTCTTTGCAGCTGATTTCATTCACTTTCACTGGGGATGTGCAGTTAACTGTAAGCACTGCTCTGTCTGAAGCTCAAGAAACAGTTTTAACACAATCTGATCTGAAAAAGCTGACTTGTTTGGAACTACAACAGATGAACTGATTTGTGTTGTCTCAACAGATTTACAAAGAGGGATTGTGCAAAAGATTTGCTTTCTCCCATTTTATAATGTTCCCTTATCCCTAACATGTCTGAAGAGGTTTTATTTGTCATCCATGCATGTTTGAGTAATCTTGTGATGTCTTCCGGGACCTATTTGAACTCTCCATACGGTTAGCTGTAAGATTATATGAATTTCTCCGCCCACAAACCTACATCACCCATGCTCCCACATGACAATTCTCCATAAATATACAAAAACATGATGCAAAACTGTACAAAGAAACTTGACAAACCTGATGTGATGTGCAGTAGTGGTTGTGTTGTGTATCGCTCTGAAGGGGGAGTGGCTTAAGGCTGGGACCAAAGGGAGGGGAATATAGCATTTTCAAAACAATTTCATACTCCATAGAAGTAAAATCCCCCCTCTTTAATACCCCATAACCACTGTAGCTACTCTAAGCTCTAAGGAGTCAACCACAGCCTCCGCCCACTCTATGCCCTGCCGTCAGTCAAGTAGAAGGTTATATGGGGTAAATGCCCAAGCCTTTCACAGCTCATAGGAGTGTCAAAGCAGCAGCCAGACTACATACCAACAGGAGGAAGATATCGAGCCACCTCCAGACCGTGCCTGCGCTCAGGCTGCCCACCCACGGAGCCTGGAAAGTGTGGTTAAAGGAGGTGGTGCTGATATCCACAGAGGAGGGGCTCATGAGGAGGAACGGTACACACAGCCACTGCAGACAAGAGCCAGAGGAACAGGCCTGTTTTAACTTCCAAAAATATGCCCCCCCCCTTCCCCCCCAGATACCATGTAAACATGTTTAAATCAAATATAGCTTTTACTGATAACAATTGTGATGCTGATTTATCCTTAATTACAAAATCATCAGCTGTATGGCCAAGTTGTTATGTTAAATTATGTTACAATTTGGTGTTTTGGTTCTCATGACAATTTTCCAATCAGAAAGCACAAAGAACCTCACATGGCTCTCATTTGGGCTGCCAGTTTCAGCTAAAATCCAGTTGATTTAAAACTAAAATGCCTCTCTCTGATCTGAATGCACCTAAACCCCAGCACCAGCATATATAATATATATAAACACATTTAAATGATTTTTAAAATGTAAAAAAAGTTCAGTAAAGGTATATGCGAGATGAATGCATGACATGGTACACAGGACCAGTAGCTCAGACTTGTCCTTGGAAGAACTTTTCAAAATGATCTGATAAGACAGGAGAGTCAGAAGTGACGACAGGATGGAGACAGGCTGAACCACACTCTGTTCAGTCCTTTGTTCAAACTTATTTTCGACTTCTGATGTCTAAAACCAGACCCAATACCGTAACACATTACATTCACATCATGTTTGTGAGTGTTGTTTAGGTTCTGCAGCTCATTTCAAACACTCAGTATATTGATAGTATCTTGTGTTTTATCTACAAGGCTCTGTAGTACTTACACCACTACTAATTATAAAGCATTTTATTGTCCAAGAATCAGCAAGTGCACGGTTACCATACTAATTGCGTTTTAAAATCATTTTTATAAACTCATTGTGGTGAATAATTTGGGTGTTCTGAATGCATAAGATAAGCGAGGGATGATTTTGGACCACTGTTTTTCATGTTTTTAAGAGCCTTGAGCTCTTTTCAAAGATGTAGATGGATTTACACCCTTTATTCAGCTCTAGGGAGTGGTCCAAATATGACTACATTATTGCAGATACAATGTAGGTCTGAACGCGTCAGTGTGGTCTTACAGAAGTGATGAAGATGAGAACCAGTTGGATGATGTCCGTGTAGGCCACAGAGTAGAGTCCTCCCAGCAGAGTGTAGGTGATGGCCACAGCTGCAGAGATCCAGATGCTCACAGTGTAGGACAGGTCCAGGATCACACTCATGGTTACACCTGGAACACACAGAACAATATATAAGACAATCTGTACACAAAGTAAGTGCTTTACAGAATAAGAAAGACATTAAAATCACAATACAAACAAATGAAAACATTAATAATCATCATAAAGTTAACATTAAAAAAGAAAAATGCAGAAAAAACCTGGAGCAGTCCTGGAACATCTTCAGGTAGACTGTTCCAGGTTTTAGCTGCATAAAACTGAAAAGCCGATGTTTAGGCCTGATCCGGGGCACCAGCAGGAGGCCGGGACTAAACCAGAACTAAACCAGTACTAGAGCAGGAGGCCGGTCCCTGAAGTCCTCAGAGTGTGAGATGGTTCAAAGTTGGCTTTAAATGCAGCATCATTCAGGAATACTTAGTCTTTTGAAAATATAATTTAAGTATTTATCAACATTTTACCAAATTTTATACTGAATAAACTGACCCTGGATTTGGTGTTCCACAAACAAGTCTTATATTCTCTACCCTGCAGCAAAATGTACCAGCTTAAACTACAGTGGTCCGGTCTATGTGTCAGGGATCACATATGACATTCACACTAGTTATTATTATTATTATTATTATTATTATTATTATTATTATTATTATTATTATTATTGGCCCTTAAGAACCTTGGTGAATATGCTTAATTTACCATAAGTAATAAAAGACGTTTTCTTTCTTTTACCAGAATCTGACCCAACCTGAAGAAGTGGCTTGGATGAGCAGCCAAACGTCTTCACTTAAAAAACAATTTGTCCAGTTGACAGATTTGAATTTTTTCTTTTACTACGAATCAGACCTGAATGACTGAGGGATTACACAGACACCATAAGCAGTACTATTTGTAACAACTTTAAAGTTTTTACTATCTATGTTCTAATGTTGTTTCCTCATCACAAACAGACCAGGAGTTGTGTTTTGTTTCATTCACATGTTTAAGACACAAACCCTGTATATTTAGACTTAGACTTAGAGTTCTTCTCTCAAACACTGTTCCACCAGTCGAATTCATAATATGCAACTTGGCTCCAAATTGGCCTCTATAACTGCTCTAGCCTCGATGAGCTTCATTTGACTGGAGTCGAACACTGTGGGTAATGTCACACTCACTTACTCCACTCCTTTATACAGTCTATGGTCCACCCTTCATGACAGTTAGCATCTACAAACACAAGTTCCTTCCAGCGAAACTTGAGTCCAGTCTCATCCTGGGCATTACTGTTAACCCTGTGTGCCCCCATGCTTCACCTAGACTGATGAGTGTGGACGTGACCCAGATGATTTCAGACAGCAGAGGGCCCACCGACAGCAGCCCGCACAACACGTCTCCATATTTGGTGTGGAAGGGGTCCATCATGGTCACGTACTTCCTGTCCCTCATGGGCTCGGCGAAGAACACGCCTCCTGCACAGAGCACACAGGTCATGATGGTCAAGATGATGAGGTGGTCTACAAGAAGAATCATCTAAGGACCCTGTTCCCTCATACCAGCACACGCCATATTGTCCACTCTGTAAATGTGACATGATCTAGGCCAATGGTTTATGTCACAAAGATTACAATTTCAGCTTACTAGATAGATTTTTACTTCCTTAAAATGTGAAAAACAGAACTAGTTTGTTTATATTAAAGAGGGGGTATTATGCACATTTGACTTTTTGGAGCTTTCTCCCAGGTTATAACATTATTCCTTCATGAAAAACATGCCTGAAGAGATTTTAGATGTCATCCATGCATGTTTGAGTAATCTATTTATCTCTCCCGGGCCCCATTCAAACCCGTGAGCCTCTAAAAGGTTTCACCCACAAGCCTACGTCACTCATGGTCCCACACGACAGTTTTCCATAAATATACAAACACATGATACAAAACTGTACACAACAACTTGACAAACCCGATGCATTATGCAGTACTGTAATTTCATTAGTGGGATGCACGCTCATTGTGTTGTGACAGTGCTCTGAAGGGGGAGTTACTTAGCACAGAGAGTAAAGAGAGGAGAGAAACTTATAAAACATGTCAATATGTTGTTTTTGGCGACTATAGCATTTTCAAAACAATAAAAGTAGCATGGTGATTTAAAATGTATTATGTGTTACAGTTAATACCCCATAGAAGCAAAATACCCCCTCTTTGAAACCCCATAGACGTAAAATACCCCCTTTCTTTTGTTGCAGTCTAGAACTTATTCCACACTTCCTAACACATTCAGAGCATCCTAATTATTCACAGTGAATAATTATTCACTGCTCTGAATAATTATTCACCGATCTGAATAATTATTCACCGCTCTGGTCTCTGGAAGTTTCACAACAGAGCAGAGTAAAGCTAAAGTAAGGACAGCAATAATTAGCATGTTAACAGTGCACTTCCTGTTTCTGTTTTATAATCTCATTTTGACCTTAAAAAGTGCTTTTAAAATATATTTGTTGTCAGGCAAAACACATTTTGCCCAACCACATGGAAATAAATTGGGTGCAGCAGTGTTACATGTGCACTATGGACATTTTCTGAAGTATTTCTGGTGCTGACTGTTTCCATGGTGATGTTATTGCTTTGTTGAGAATGTTCCCCTGTATGGCATTAAACTATAGCATTTGATCAGTTGCTCAAAAATATCTTGAAAAACAGATGTTCTTACTATAAGCGGGGTCTCCTCTCCATAGATCTGAACAGTAACTTGATCTAGAGGTGCCACCATCGAAAGATAAGGTTAATGCCATGCTGACGAACATTTTCATCTAAGCAAAACAATAAAGAAAAGAATAAAACAATGGTGAGGTCTTACCGAGGATGAAGGCGACGGTGGCGGCCAATGGCATCACAGCCCAGAGCAGCCCCTGTCCCGGGTCGTACACGGTCTCTGCTGTCCCGATGATGAAGGTCCCTCCTACCCACGTGGCTACACACACACACATAAACACAGACACACATACACACATACAGACACACACGCAGACACACAGGGAAGTACACAACAATGCATTCCAGTATAAGTACCACTGCATAGGTTAGAGTGAGGTAATAGTAGGTCTGTGTTATACCCTAAAGGCTCATGAGCACACTCCTTATAACTGTCAGGCTGTGTCGCCAAAGAGGAGGTATTTTATGTCTATGAGGTAATAACTGCTATATATTTAGATCACCATGTTTCCTTTTATTATTTTGAAAATGCTATATTCACCAACGTATTAACATGTTTTACATTCATTTTTGACACTCCAGTTCTCCCTTCTCTTTACTCTCCATGCTAAGTCACTCCCCTTCAGAGAGCTAGCACAACACAATCAGCATGTATCCCGCTAATGAAACTACAGCGCATCACATCAGGTTTGTGAAGTTGTCTCCTAAAGAAGAGCAGTCTTGATGCCACAGTATTGAACAATTATTGACTGATCTCAAATCTGCTGTTTTTAGGCCAACAACTTACCAACAACTTATTAACTTCCTCAAAATGAACAACTCCTTTGATGTCTTCCAATCAGGTTTTAGACCCCACCACAGCACTGAGACTGCTCTTATCAAGGTGACAAATGACATCCGCCTGAACACTGATGCAGGCAAAGGCTCAGTCTTGATCCTGTTAGATCTGAGTGCTGCTTTTGACACTGTTGATCATGGGATTCTCTTACAGAGACTAGGGGACTGGGTGGGCATCTCTGGTACGGCACTAAACTGGTTCAAGTCTTATTTAGAAAACAGGGAGTACTTTGTTGAAATTGGAAAATGTACATCAGATAAAATGTCCCTGACCTGTGGGGTGCCCCAGGGTTCAATCCTGGGACCCCTGCTGTTCAATCTCTACATGCTGCCGTTAATACGCAGCAATAATGTGTCTTACCACAACTATGCAGATGACACTCAGATCTATATCTCACTGGCAGCAGGTGAATATGGACCAGTGGATTCAGTCTACCACTGCATCCAACAGATCAGTGTGTGGATGTGAAACAACTTTCTTCTGCTAAACTCAGACAAGACTGAAGTCATCATCTTTGGCCCACAGAAACATAGAGAAAGTGTCAGCAGTCACCTCCAGTCTCTCTCTCTAAAACCTTCAAATCAGGCTAGAAATCTAGGGGTAACAATGGACTCAGACTTGAACTTTAACAGCCACATCAAATCAATAACATCTGCAGCTTTTTACCACCTAAAAAACATTGCAAAAATCAAAGGTATACTGTCAAAGCCAGACTTAGAGAGACTTATCCATGCATTTGTCTCCAGTAGGTTAGACTACTGTAACGTCCTGCTCACTGGCCTCTCCAAAAGAGCCTTAAGACAGCTGCAGTACATCCAGAACACTGCTGCTCGAGTCCTGACTAGAACCAGGAAGTACGAGCACATAAGTCCTGTGCTCAGGTCTCTGCACTGGCTTCCTGTAGCTCAAAGAATAGACTTTAAAGCAGCTCTGATTGTGTATAAGTCTCTCCATGGCCTAGGTCCAAAGTATATCTCCGACATGTTAGTGCCATATGAACCATCTCGCAATTTGAGGACTTCAGGGACCGGCCTCCTGCTGGTGTCCAGAGTCAGGACTAAACATGGGGAATCAGCGTTTCAGTTTTATGCAGCTAAAACCTGGAACAGTCTTCCTGAAGATGTGAGACAGGCCTTGACTTTGACGATATTTAAATCCAGGTTCAAAACGGTTCTGTTTAGCTGTGCATACGACTGAAAGGTTTTTATTCTGCACTCTTCTTTTTTAATGGTAAATTTATGATGACAAAAAAAACATGGACTGATGGACTTTTATTAGACATAGTAAAGTGACAGGAAAGTATTTGAGAAGTGACAGGAAAGTTGTTTTTTTTTTTTTTTTTTTAAAGTAATGGGAAAGTTCTTAAACTGAGCAAGACAGTGTTTAAAGAGTGCGAGAGAGAGTTTTTAAAGGGTGCAAACAAGTGGGTGAGAGAGTTGCAGATTGGGTGATTATTTATGTTTTGATTTGTGTGATTTTAATGTCTTTCTTATTCTGTAAAGCTCTTTGAATTACCTTGTGTACGAATTGTGCTATACAAATAAACTTGCCTTGCCTTGTTGTTCTATTTTCTAGTAAGAAAACGAGGGATTATATAGATTAAGGCCACAATAATGACAATATAAAAGAAAGTACTACCATTTAATGTTGAAAATCACATTCCGTTTTTATTTTAATCTGTATTGGGGATCACATCTATTCCTTAGTATTGTCAAAGATTTATACCTTAAAAAACACGCATTCACTCAAAAAAATGAATTGTGGCTGTTGTTACTTTTACTAAAGTGTATTTTGTAGTTTTTATTTAAACACTTTGATTTTTCACATATTTTTGACATGCTTATGTAAATATTATGAAATACATTCAATATTTGGCATTACTCAAGGCTATATGCAAGGGATTACTCAACACTCTTAAGTAAAATGTTTGAGTTATGTCCTTCTGGTATTCCGTATTTGATTTGATTTTTTTTGCCCGCTCAAATGTGATCACACACGCATGCGCTAATTTCACCTGCCCTGATCAACGAGACCTGACAATCTTTGGAGTTTTCTCTCAAATTTATTGGTAAGTAAAACTTTATTAACTTTGATATACTTTATATCGTTATTTATCCGGACATTTCGGCTGTATATAATATTCATGATTCGTCACGAGCATGTATTGAACGCTAAATTGAGGGAATAGTTTGGTTAGCATACTTTTTGCACTACAGACTGGGGCTGCTGCACGTGCTACACTGGCGTGGGGGAGAATGGGAAGAATGTATGAGCGCGGGGCGGACCGGCCGGTCGGTCGGTCGGTCGGTGTGTGTGTGAGCGGAGACCAGCGGAGACCAAATGAAAGCTGTAGTGGTGCGTGCGAAGGCGGCGATGGGCAGGCACAACCGCCGTGATGACGTGACTGCGGAGCCTCGCGCTGTATCCCGGTGAAGAGGGAGACTGAATAAGGAATTCGGCTATTATCTTTTTGTAAATACTTCGATAGGGTTTGAGCATGCAGGATCACTCCTGCCGTTGTATTACAAGTAGAACAAATAATAAATCTTCCCTCCATTTTGTAATAAGATTTTGTATGCATATTTTAATGATCAAATCAATTAGTTTCATGTATAGACTTATCATGAAATTATGGAACATGTATCTAATGTAGTCTTTTATAAAGTTATTGTAATGACCATAAGACAAGATAAAACTATCTACACAGATAGAAATTTGGAAATTTGTGAAATTTAAATTTTTTACATTTATAATTTTACTTCCTCATTGTAAACAATGACATACTTGGTAATTACCTTAGCAACCATGTTTTACACTGGGCCAAAATTAAGAATTGTTAATTTGACAAAATTACATCAGAACACACATTTCTTTTTAAACTTTTTCAGATAAAAAACATTTTAAACACCACCAAGCTTACAGGCTATATACATTTATAATTTGGTATTTGGGGCAGGAAAAAAAAAAAAAAAAATTAAATACATTTTTATTTCACTGTCTTCTAGATTAATGCAGAGTTCAGACGAATCACCACAATGCCATTGGCCTCAAAGTTCATGTCACAGCTGGATCTTTATGCTCCTAAACTGATGAAAATCTTTAGAAAGAAGGGAGGAAAACCTGGACGGAAGATAACAGAAATCATGACAGGAATTAATGAGGTTTGTCATTTTAAACTTGGAAATAATTTCATTACTCAGAACCACCACTTTCATTTTATTAAAATCTATTTAAATAGTGTACACAGCAGGGGTCTCCGACTTGTCGCTCAGGAGCTACTAGTTGTGCTCCACATGCTGTATTGAATAATTCAAATTAGATCTAACACATGCCCTATATAACCACTGTAAATGTATATTTAGCTAGCTAAAGATGTTTGTATGTTTCCAACTAAGGCTTACTATTGCTGTTATTACAACTGTTATTTTTGGTTTGTAAAAGTGTCTCTCTAGGAGATAAAGGTTGTATTAGGTGTGCCTTGAAAACATTTCCAATAAATTAGTTACTATTTATAAATGGATGTATTAGACTGTTAACATCTCAACATAATGGTTTTTAACAATATATTTTGTACAGCTAACCAGCTAACATTAATACAGTCTTTATAGGATATTTTTTTTGTTTTTATAAAAAGTGTAAAAAACATTTATAAATGGTGGTCACAGAATGTCTTCAATCCAAAAAAAGTGTGCCGTCGCTTAAAAAGTTGAAAAATACTGTATATTAAAGTATAAAAAAGTTGATATTTAAAATTTTACATTTTAAGTTTAAATCAGAATATTATTGTTATTGTATTTTTAAAAATATAAAATGGTTTTAACATTTGGCACATATAGAACATACAGAATGAATAAAGTCGCGTTAAAGTATGAAATCCCTGCATAGGTCCTAATTTACTCCCAAATTTAATTTTATTTATTTATTTATTTTTCAGAGAGACTCCATTGACCAAAGAAGATGTTGTACCCTGAAGGCCCTTTCTGTTTATCTGAATGAAGATCCAAGCAACATGATAAAAGAATATGTAGTAAGTTTATTGTATGAAATGTTAATTTTAATAATAATAATAATAATACTATTTTGAGGAAAATATCAGAATTTTACTTACTTATTGTTAATGACTAATGGTTTTGGTATAACGTATCTATGGGTGTAAAGATTTATTTGTGTCCAGCAGAAAAGCATATTTTGGTACTTTAGTCTTATAAAGATGGACCCCTGGTGTTGGGTCTTAGTCACTGTCCGCATCAAAGGTGAGACAACTACAGTCCTCTTATTTCCTCACCCCCACCACCACCACACCTGTGTCCCTCATTCTTTAAGTCGAGAATGTTTATATCTCTTATAAAAAGAATACGTTGATGTTATTGGAAAAACTTGTACAGTGAACCTTTGTTTATGGTGGGGGTTTACGTTCCGAATATAACCTGGGATAAATTAAATCCGTGAAATAGTGCTGTAGCGTCTTTTTCTACTGAAGGCTGCGCAGGAGTGTTTCTCAGAGAGAAGAACATTGTCATGGGTCATTGTTGGTAATCTTTCTTTTTCTGAGCAAGAAGATTTTTATAAACGGACATGACACCTTCCATTAAGTTTGAGAACTGTTATGAATGACATGACACAAGTTCAATTCTTGTGCCGATCTAGAACACAATGCACGGTAAAAAAAAAAAATGCGAAGTCGGTGAAGCGCGTTATAGTTTGCGTTCACTGTAATAAAACATTTTTTGTGTGTCTTTTTTTAGAATATTGATTTCCTTAATGCCCAGCAACAAATGCCAAAGACCTCTATTGGCATTTATGCCATCCTGCATGAAGGGGATGATGGCGGCAAGGAAGATCCAGAGGATGTGGGAATCATCATTGAGGGAGTCTCTGTACTGCAGGATCTTCGTGAGGTTGCCACTGCTTTCCCTTTGCTCTTTGGACTGATCAACTTGAACTACCCACGGGATCTCAAGTACACTTTTGAATTTTACCAAAAGGTGTTGGAGCTTGATAACAAAAAAATGTCAAACAAAATCCAAATTCTAAAAAACAAGCTTCTTGAGTAGATTAGCTGACCATATTTTACAACTTTTTCTTTTTTTAAGATGGGCTGCTGTTCTTTCAGTGTTTACTTTGCACTAGAGGTTGGAAATATGAACAAAAATGTATGTATTTATTTTTTGGTGATCTCAGATGAGCAGTAAGCCAAGTGTAAACAATCAAATTTAAATTTCCAAATCAGGATTACTGAAAACATTTTTGAAATGCTTTACTTACTTTTTGATTAAAAAACAACTTTATTTTATTTAAAATATTCTTTGCTAAAAAGGAACACGTTAAGTAGACTTTAGTACATTCCAATAAGTTCAATGTATTATTTTTTTAAGTTTTAAATTTGCTCGTTAAAGTTCATTATTGCAAATTGCAAGTCTGTGATGATTTTTCACAATTTTAGTCAATACATTAATACACTTGTTCACAATGTTCAAAGATGGTTTCCAGAATGCTACTGCAAAAATGTTCAAATGAAGTGTATTATTGATGAAAGTTTGAAAATATCTGCCTATTTTGCAGATATTCATAAACATTCACAATATCTCAAATTTGATATTAATATCAATATTTATATTTTTAGTAGGTGCTACTTTGCACCATATGTGTTGGTTTGGGACAAAATGTTGTCCTTTTCATACATATTTTTACTTTTTTCACAATCTTATCTGTTGTTTGCTAAGTTAATTTTTCAAACAAGGACAGCTATTTTAGAAAGGTTATCTTATGTTTTTAGAATAGACCCTATTCACTTAAAGAGGACTGCCCTAAAGAGGCGTGTTTACAAATTTTATTGTTTGCAGGTTGGTTGCTCTTTGTAAAGTTAATTCTTCACAATTGGGAAGCAGTTTTATAAAACTTCATGTTGCACTTTTCAAGTAAAAAAAAAAAAAGTTAGTTTTGAGATGTAAAAATGTGTGCTAGTTTTGCACTAAAGCATGGTTTTAGAATGTCATGTTCTAAAAAAGACAATAAATGAAGAATTGTAAAATTATTCCTGATGCTGTTTTTTGTTCACTTCTGGGAAACTTGACTTGCTTTTGTAAGCGATACTTAGCAATGTTGCGTCATCCGGTTGCATGCAACTGCACTGAGTAAATATGAATGTGTTTTATTCATAATATTAAGTTACTGTAGTGATGTTAATTCTATTTAATGGTATTTAATACAAGTTACTTAATATGTTTGAATTAGGGTTAAGAACGCAAATTCTTAAGATTTACCTAAGCATCTTGAGTAATTACTATTAAGTATTTTATAAAGGGATTACGCAATGCATTTATGTAGTTTTACCCAATAAGGTTGAGTATTAACTATGTAATGAAAATATCTAGTATATATTTAATCCATCTACATAGACCCTATTGAAGTATGTTAAGTATGTACTATATAAGCATACTTTACAACAATTACTCAATGTGATTGCGTGCAACCGGATGACGCAATGCTTTTAAGTAAATCCAAAGAATTATTTTTTTGAGTGTTCTTTAAGTCCACAGATCTGACCTGTTACTTGGACTGGTGAGATCAGATCAAATAAATCCAGTGTGTTTACATCTGTGCCAGGTCAAATAAATCCCCATGGAGACAAGCAGGTGTTGGAACACCTTTAACTCCAGCACTTATCACCACTCTGAGCACGGTGCCCCCTGCAGACTCACCGGTGGTAGTGAAGATGCCCACCACAAGGCTGATGTTGCGGTCTCCCAGCAGAGCCATATCACTGTGCTGGGCTTGGGTCCGGCTTTGGTCCCGCCTGGACTTCACCGAGGCCCAGATCCCGATGGCCAGGACCAGGGCGTAGAAGACCAGGGTGGCGATGAGTCCCGGGATGTTCAAAGCCATGTTAACATGCAGACATAAGAGCGTGTGATGAAGGGTCTGAGGCACAGACGGCTAATGCTAAACCTGTAGAGCAGGTAGCGTTTAAAGGGCGGGGCTTGACTTGGGTCTTATACAACCTGCTACAGGGCATTTTGGAACAAGTAAAATGAGGCTAGGGTGTAAAAATTAACAAATGAAGAAATAACATCAAGTACAAATACAGCAAAACCTCAGAATAACTTCAACTACTGCTACTATGTACTTTTACTATTACTGATTAAGTTACTGCTATAGGAATGTAATCGTTTGGCTAGCAACCTTAGCAGTTCAGTGAGGAACAGAGCAGAGCTGAGACAGTTTGTCCAGTGCAGACCCAAGTGTAGTTATTGAACAACAAAGATATTTACAAAAACAAGAACAATTTTAAAAGAATCAGCATGGCAGTACCTGCTATACATACAGCACCCTCCCTTAGCCAACTGAGGTTTGCTCCTTTTATAGAGCACCCCCCTAATTGGCTGAGCCCACTCTGTAGTACAGGTAAGTTTTCCCACATCCAATTCTATTGTTAAAAATGTGCTCTAATCAAACACTGTAAATATTTATTCAATTAAGTTGTTTGTTAAAATGGAGCTCTATGTTTAATTTATTTATTTTAACAGTGAACACTAACTAGACACCCAAAAAGTTAAAATATAGGACACCCCTCCTTGTTAGCACCCAGCTGTCTGCCCTGGAACCTTCTTAAGGTGCTTCGGCTCCCCAGGGACTCATTTGGCCGAAACACCTAAGGCAGACAACGTGGGGAAGTAAAAATTTGCAACAATTCAATTATAATCAATTAACTGATACAATATTTATCAATAAAACATTTTAAACTTTTGTGTATATTGTCATTTCTTTGTTTCTAGTCTCAAATATAGGCCCATGTAATGGACTAGCTACATTACAAGGAAATAACACTAAGAACAAAACCCACAAAGCCTCACAGCAATTTCAATCACTGCTAGTACTACACAAACACACTACTTTTACTGTAACTGCTAAAGTTTGGAAGTAACACTGAGTGCAGAACCCACCAATCTTTATGGTATAAGTTACCACACAACTTCAGCTACAGCTAGTACTACTACTACTGGTCTGGGAAAGTATAAAACCCACAAATTATGCCTGTGTAATCCCTCAGTCGTCCAGGTCTGATCCATACTAACTATTCCTTACATAGCAGGTGAGTCTGAAGACTTTCAGACAGTATGAGATTCCAGTCCATTTCAAACCCACAAACACTTCAAGACAAAACCTGGTTCACCCAAAGGACAAAACCCCGAGCCAGTGAGCGTTACATTGGAGAAACTAAACAGCTACTCCATAAGAGGATGTACCAACACCGGCGTGAGAGCTCCTCTGGACCCTAGTCCGCCGTGCATCTCCATCTCAAAGCCACTAACCACTCCTTTGAAGATAGTGAAGTTCAGATCTTAGCCAGAGAAAAGAAGAGTTTGAGAGGGGAGTTAAAGAAGCTATTTTTGTTTGGAAAGGGAATCCTTCCCTGAACAGGAATGGGGCCTGAGACACAGTTTATCTCTGATTTATAACTCCATCCTCAGACCCAAAGCAAACAAAGGAAACAAAGAAAAAAAGAGCTAGCCAGTAGGCTTGTTAAGGCTTATTGATTATGCTAAGTAGGTCTCAGGCTAGTTAGTCCCTCTCTTCAGATAGATATAAGGCAGTATCCACCAGCATTCTGACCATAGCTGAGGAAGCGGTTTGGATGAGCAGTGAAACGTCTTCACTCCTACAACTTTTTGTCCAGTTGACAGATTTAACTTCAGCTTTTACTACTTACTACCCACAAATTATGTTACACAAGCCAATACTTGGTAATTTCAACTACTGCTACTACGTACTTTTGCTAGTAATGCTAAAGTTACCACTCTAAGAAATAACACTAAGAACAAAACTACAGTCTGTATAAAGTAGACTACGTGAGTGTAACGTCACCCACAGCATTCGGCGCCAGTGAAATGAATGTCATCGAGGTTAGAGCAGTTATAAAGGGCCAATTTAGAGCTGAGTTCCATAGTTGGAATTCCCATCGTGAGTATCATAGCAACCAAAAAGCCAATCCCGAGCGAGGCTGTTGAAGGTAACGCCCCTTCCACTGGTTTAGGATGCTTAGCAACATTGTCATCAAACCTGTTGCTAGCACTAGTGGGAGTGACCTCAGGGAAAGAAGGCGCCTGATTGTCTGTTATTAATGTTCATATCTTAATTTATGGACAAAATAGCAAAATAAAAATATGAAGATATGTGTTAATACAAACATTAGAATGTGTTAATACAAACATTTTAAGACCAAAATGAATAGCCTGACAGCTAGCAGATGCAGAGAGAGGGGCGACTGTTCTTCAGTGTAAAGTGAATTGGAGCCAGAGTCAATGGAACCGGAAACGTGCCCATGATCACTTCCCATTTGAAACATGGCGGCTAGCAGGTTAGCTATGTAGCAGGTTAGCTATGTCAATTCATATACCAGTTCCTTCTTGATTGATGTAAAACTATCATTTATTTTTACAACAGGCATCATCTCACCAACTGAAGTCAACATGAAAGAATCACCCAAAACTGTCAAACCACACCTTGGGATTAGTATTTGAGTATTTACACAGCTAATTCCTTGTCAGACAAACATCTTCCTCTTCCTTTTGTTTACTACATTCCATATGTGTCATTCATATTTTTGATGCTTCAAAAGAGAATCTACAGTGTAGATCATGAAAAATTGTGTCCAGTCTTTTGACTGGCTGTGTATCTTTCTTTAAGGGAACAAACAAAGATAGTGTAACATGCTAGCGTGCTAATGACTTGTCTAGGTTGTAGAGAAAGTTGCATATGACCAACTGCAGGCTTACCTCAATCTTAACAAAATGGGTGAAAAATTCAAATTTTAAATCCCAGTACAATATTGAAACTTGTAAAGGTTTTTAATGACCTGCTTTTAACTGTTGACTCTGGGAATTCCACAGTTGTTTTTCTTTTAGAGTTCAGCTGCCTTCAAACTGCCTTCATCACGGTGGATCACACATATGGGCATTAAGGGTATTGCACTCTGTTGGCTTAGATCCTATCCTCAAGACACAAGTTTTACTCTTAGAATAAGATGTGCCCTAGGGTTCTACATTAGGGCCGGTCCTCTTCACTTGTAGATGCTTCCCTTGGGTGATGTTTTTAGAAAGCACAATGTGACATTTAATTATTTTGCAGATGACATTCAAACATATCTGCCAGTGATGTCAATGACAATCAGACCACAGTCAGAGCTCTGCAGGACTGTCTCAGGGATGTGCAGACCTGAGCAAAAACTGAACTTAAATCAAAATCAAAATGAGACTGTGGTGTTTGGGCAAACTAACCCACTGCTTGGGCCTTACAGTGTGAGCTCCTCTTATTGTTGCCCTGCAGTGAGGGATCTAGAGCTCTGTGTTCAAACTGGACAAGCAGATAAGCTCTGTCGTAAAGTCTAGCTTCTTTCAGTTGAGGCCCCTTGGCTAAAGTAAAGCTCTATCTTCTACAGACAAATTTTGAACAAAACAATCCAAACATTTGTAAGACGATGTCTGTATTATTGTAATTCTTTGTATGTGGGGCTGGTCCAGGGCTCCCTGTAGCGCTTACAAAATGTCCAGAATGCTGTAGCTCGTCTGTGACAAAAGAGACGAGACACATCAGACCTGTGCTGTGCAGCCTGCACTGGCTACTGTTTCATGTCAGGTAAATTCAAAATATTATAGTGTTTAAATGTGTGCACTCTATGGGTCCTCTTTATTTAAGGGAGTAACTGCAGCCCTACACTCCACCCAGAGCCCCGAGGTCAGCTGACCAGCTCCTGCTGCTGTGCCCAAAGCCAGGCTAAAGACTAGAGGAGACAGAGCCTTTTCTGTGGCACCGCCCAGACTATGGAACAGCGCCCTCTGCCTGTCAGATTCTCTCAGTCTTTAACACAGTTTAAGACGACTAAAAATCCACCTCTTCTCCATGGCATTTAATACTAGACAGGATATCTTGGTGTTTTATTGTTCTTTTCCTATGTATCGTGTTATCTGTATATTTGTTTTTTGTTGACTTTTATGTGAAGCACTTTGATCAGCTCAAGTTGTTTTAAATGTGTTATAGAAATAAAGTTAAACTGAACTGAATGAATGAACCCGGACTTTGGTAAATAACCAAAAGAGAACAAGTAAAATAGCAGAAAATACAAATTTATTATGACTCAACCCAACAATAAACATTATAGAGATATACAGGTAATGAGAAATAAGAACATGGTTTCACAAATGTCCTTTTACAATAGTTTTTATCAAGTTGACTGTGATGTACACAGATCTTCTGTTATGAATAAAAAGTGATATGATGCGTAATCCTGTGGGTTATTCACTAGAAACAGGAATTATGCCAATATGATTTTTGCATTTTGACTTTCACTTTTGTCTTCTCTGCTCCATCTGCTCAATCTGACCCTCTCCTTTGCCCATTCTGCCCCTCTCTACAGAATCTCCAAAATCATTTTAACAATATGATAAGATAGAAGGTGAATGGACATAAAAAAAACCACAGAAGAGCCCTTTCTGTTTTTCCACCTGATGAGGTCATGTGGTGGAACGGAGCATGTTCAGATCTGGAGAGGACGGACCACAGCACACTGGATTATATAACGTGTGAACAAAAACACTGTATGAAAACATGAGAAACAGAACTAGTTCATTTAAATTGTTTGCAGTGGTCCAAAGTTATTCCTCACTTACCTTATGCAGTGTGAACATCCTAGTTATTCACCACGATGAGATTATAAGCACTTCTTACAACTTTCAGAGGAGGGAGTGGAGTTTACTGTCACGGTGAAGCTAACAACAACTAGTATGCTAACAGTGTTCTTCCGGATTATCATATACTAAAAGCTTTATAATTAATAAAGATGCAGTAGACAGAACATAGTGAACTTATTTTGACCTTCTGAGCTGCTTATACAATATATCTGTACTGGGGGAAGACACATTTTTGTCTAATACATGGGGAAAAATCAGGTACAGGCATGCCAATTTAAGTATGCAGTTGTAACAAATGTAATTTCAGTCTGTCGATGATTTAAGGACTTTAAACAGAGCAGAATTTCTACCTATGATGCAACAATCCTTGGAAGTTGAAACAGACTGATTTCGGAGGCTCAGACAAACAGGATTAATGAAAGTATTAATGAAGTAAAATACAACTCCAAGTATGTTTTTGATGAGTTAAAAGCACAAGCTCCTTCAAAACATGTTCAAAGCTCTGTAGTCCATTCCTCATAAGGTGGGAACTTGAACATAAATATTGTAGGTAAATAGTAGTCAATGGTGTGTCCTCGCTGGGCTTCCATAGCTGTTCACTGAAAATATGTACTGTACACTTTGACCACCACCTCTTCTCAGTCCAGTCCCTCCTCTAGGACAGTTATTCCCTCCGTCTCCTGGCTGCTTGTCTCTGGGCCCGGACTAAGGATCAGGAGAGGACCAGGACTTGGGGGCGGGTCTGGACCAGGAGTCGGGGACGGGTCTACACCAGGACTCGGGGGCGGGCCCAAACCAGGACTCAGGGGCGGGCCCAAACCAGGACTCAGGGGCGGGCCCAAACCAGGACTCGGGGGAGGGTCTAAATCAGGACTTGGGGGTTGGTCTAAGCCAGGACTCAGGGGCGGAGCTTCCCCATCCCTGGAGCTCATGCTCGCTGCCCGGGCGATACGGGTGAGTGTCTGCTCGTAGGGGGAGGGCAGGTAGACCATGAGGAAGACTCCGTCGTTCAGGTCCTGTTCCGAGGTGGAAGAGGACAGCTGCTGGCTCCCTCTCTGGCTCCTCCTCTGACTCCGCCTCTGACTCCGCCTCAGGCTGTGCTCCCGCCGCAGAGATGACAGCAGCTCGCAGTTACGCTCGGGGTCCTGCAGGTCCTCCAGGGCGATCACACCGGCCAATCCCAACTTCCCGTCCAGATGCAAGCCCCGCCTCCTCCGCCACAGCAGGAAGAGGAGGAGCGAGAGGAGCAGGAGGAGGGAGAGGCAGCCTGCAGCAATGGAGGACACAGAGCGGGGGCTAAGGGCGTCGCCGGAGCTCTGCTGGCCCTGTGAAGGAAGACAAAAATATCACATAGAAAAACCTTATATTGAGTTATATTTAGACACAGTATGTCTATAGTATATAGAGACAGTGGGTGACTGCACTGTGGTACATCATTTTGTTTTTTTCCATAAAAAAGGTGATTTTGGTTATTTTGAAATTAGTATAAGCACTAACATCTTAAATGTAGTGCACTGTATTGATACGTTGAAGTTGATTTCATCAACATTCCCTGGGGGTGCTAACTGTAAGCATGCTCTGTCTAGGGCTTTGCTAGATTTTAATATGAGCTTTATTTTAGTACAATCTGACCATAAAACCATAAACTGACTTAGTTGGGGGTACAACAGGTGAGATGAGCTGTGCTGTTAAATAAGTCCCTCTCAAATAACATTAGGCGTTAGCTAGCATTAGCCAACAGTTCTTCAATTAGTCACTCTCACCTTTTTGGGGGTAACTCCCCCACCATGATAACACCCCCAGCGTAATGTCACAGCAAAGTATCAGTAATTTTTCCCACCAGCTGCCTCAAAAAGACTTCAAAAATGCATTCTCACCTCTCAACAGATCTGACCAGTACCATGGTATAATTATAGTTTTTATTTTATTTTTGTCATGTTTTGTTTTGTATTTCTGGTTTAAAAGTTTTGTTTAAATGGGCACTAGAGTATACTGTGTATGTTCCACAGTATGACATAGTATTTCTGAGCTATAAAAATAAATTAATACATGTGAGATACTTTGAAACATTCCAGGGAAGTGGAAAGGTCCCATAATACACAATGATGCTGAACTAATAGTGCCTAACTAATAACTAATCAGAAATATAATTCTCTCCATCAGACGGCGCTCACAGTCAAAGTCAAACCACATGTTTGAAGCAGATTAGATGTGAGTTCAGTTCATTGGATCATTGCTGGATTTGACCCAATAATGACATCAGCACAGTGACAAGTGGAACATGTGTTTGTCACTCACACACTGCACACTGCACACAGACAAACCAGTGTACTTTAGTGCAAATATACCTTACAAAAGTACTTTAATTCCATTTCATTTCCATCTATCCAACAGTCTAAGCAGGTACTCCCAGAGCGTTCCTAGGCCAGCCAAGAGACATGGCGTGTCCTGGGTCTTCCCTGGGGCCTCCTCTGGGTGGGACATGCCCAGAACACCACCTCATTTAATTACATTTATTTTATTTTTGTGAAAAAATTAATTCTTATTTTTGAAAGTATAAGCTAAAATAGAGTTCTATCAGTTTGTTGGTATTGAGTAAGAAATCATAAAAAATAATAATGATAAATAAATAACATTAATTTTTTATTGATTTTATGCCTAAATGTTCTGTGTAAAAAGTGTGTGTTTCAGGCTCGTGCTCATGAGAAATATAAAAAAATCTAATTTAAAACAAATATAAAAACAAATACAAAGAAAACAGACAATAAGACATAAATAGATTTGAAGCAAAATGAAATAAAGATAAATTTAATGTGTACTCACTGCTAGCTGTTTGTCGGTGGAGGGCAAAGCTGAGGGGGGCGTCCAGTCCAGAGAATCCCTCCCGGCCGGACCAAACTGCCAGCTGCTGTCCAGAAGAGCACGCATGGTGGTCCACAGAGAGGCCGCCCTGAGAGAGGAGAGCGAGAGGAGAGGGGCCCCACACAGCCAGGGGCCTCACAAGACACCACCTCAACTCTCCAGACACACCACAGCAAGAAGAACGAGAGCAGAGCAGAACGAGTCCAGTGTGCGATCTGAGGGAGATGGAGAGACTGATGAGATGTGAGGATGAGCGGAGGGTAAAAACACAGAAGGGAGGGGGGAGAGAGACGAAGAGAGACAGAGAGATGGATGGAGCGATAAGAGAGAGTAAGAGAAGATGGGGAGAGATAGTAAAATGAGGGCAGCAGACAGGGTCCACAGACGTCACAGGGGCAAGGGCAGATCAGCAGGATCATGAGAAAAGTGCGGCACAAACAGGACTAATGTTCTAATGTTCTCATGTGATATTTACAACAGATGGAGACAAAAACTGTTTCAACTTTTTGCCAATCCATTATTTCTGTCTCTATTCAAGGCCAAAGCACAAGGGCTGTTCAGTTATGGGTAAACTCTTTGATTATTGATTATTTGATTATTTGCATTGGGTTAGGGTTAGTAGCAAACAGTAGATTTACATTTGTGTGATTATATTATTGGTTTCTGTGTGAACTCCGCACACCCGACTGGGCGACAGGTGCGTAGGAGGTGAAGCACTTGTCTAAAAATTAAAGAAAAACTCCCGCACACTGTCTCACTCTTAATGCAATTTTATTCCATACAACGTTTCGGTCGCTCTGACCTTCTTCAGGTTGATTATATTATTGGAAAATAGCAAAGCAAGGGAAGTTTATTTGTGTAGCACAATTGGTACACAAAGTAAATCCAAGTATTTACAAAATAAGAGACATGAACATCGCAATACAACATAGATAAAGATAAATAATCAATCAAATTAATATTAAAGAAGAGTGTAGAATAAAAAAAAATATCATATGCACAGCTAAACAGAACTGTTTTGAGCCTGGATAAACATTGTCAAAGTCGAGGCCTGTCTCACATCTTCAGGAAGACTGTTCCAGGTTTTTGCTGCATAAAACCCTGACTCTCCATGTTTAGTCCTGACTCTGGGCACCAGCAGGAGGCCGGTCCCTGAAGTCCTCAGAGTGTGAGATGGTTCATGTGGCACTAACATGTGGGAGATGTTCTTTGGTGTTGGTCCATGGAGAGACTCTTTCACAAGCAGAGCTGTTTTAAAGTCTATTCTCTGAGCCACAGGAGCCAGAGACCTGAGCACAGGACACATGAGTGAAGTACTTCCTGGTTCTAGTCAGGACCCGAGCAGCAGTGTTCTGGATGTACTGTTCTGCCTTAATGCTTGTGAGAGGCCAGTGAGCAGAACATTACAGTAGTCTAACCTACTGGAGACAAATGCATGTATAAGTCTCTCTAAGTCTGGTTTTGACAGTAAACCTTTGATTTTTGCAATGTTTTTAGATGGTAAAAAGCTGCAGATGTTATTGATTTGATGTGGCTGCTAAAGTTCAAGTCTGAGTCCATTATTACCCCTAGATTTCTAACCTGAGTTGAAGGTTTTAGAGAGAGAGACTGCCTGAGTCTTGTCTGAGTTTAACTGAAGAAAGTTGTTTTGCACCCTCACATTCTTGAACATTACATACATGAAGGGAATCCAAAGTTTTTCATAATCCCATAGTTGCAATCTATTGCCCTCCATAAAAAAAATAAAAAAATAAAAAATAATAATTATACTGTATAGAATATTGCAAACAGCATATATAACAACCTGTTTAGCTGAGATGGTGTTCATCAAGGATCCATCTTTGGACCCTTATATATATATATTCGCCAATAATATTCCATTAGATTTGTTAAATGTAAATTATTTAAATCATAAATATATACACTCAATAAAAACATGAGGCCACTTGCATGAGAGACACATTTTATTACACATACAGTGGGCAAGTCACTGAAAAGCAGATGCAAAGGAGAAAGGGCAGAGCAGGGCCAGATACACAACGGTCACATGTAGGTGCTGTACCCCCCATATCAAAAGCTCCAATATTACATGGTTATTATAAGAAATCACAGTCACAACATCAGGCCACCTCCAGGGGGCGCTCACACTCAGGAAAGGCTGCAAATATCAACAACTATCTCATTTGGGCATTTGGATCAACTCACTTTTCTTCTAGAAGTGTTCCTCTTGTGTTGTGCTGCTTGAATTGTAAGTATCAAAAGTCCTCCTCTGACCTCAGACGGTTTAAAATAAGTTGTGTGTTAATGAGTAGAACTGACAAGAAATACACAAAGTGATGTTGTTTTTGTAAGTTTTGATGTGACTGTAAACAACCCGAGTGAAGTGTGCAGCACTAAGAATTGAGTTTTATACATTATCAGTCTGGGATGGCTCTCACTGAAAGTGGTTGGGACCTATCAGGATGTTCAAACAAATATTCCAAGCTGATTGGTCAAAGTGTCACAATAGTGGAACAAGCCAAAAAAATCTTTGGTTAAATCCAGTTGAGAGAAAAGCACAAACATCTTTTTCTCCACAAATGCATAAAGCGCTTCCCTCTGCACGTTCATCACAAACTAAATAGTCTGGATTTATGTTAAAATAGGCAGAAGTACGTCTGTCAGCGTGGCCATGTTTGTTTTGGTTTGCTCGAGAGCTTGGCCCTTGCCTAGGCCCAAACCAGAATGCTGCGCTGTGATTGGTCCAGTGTCTGGTTCACCAATGGCCGGGCCCTATCGCACCAGCAGGTCCATGTCAAGAAGGATTCTCGTGAGTTTGTGAACAAAAATTGTGAGAATACATCTTGCTGTGCAAGGCTACAGTTGACCAGATCTAAACTCAAAAAATAAGGCAATTCCATATGAGATGAGTTCTTCTCATCTAAACACATTTCATTGATTTGTTTTTTATGTCTCAAACGTATACAAATGTGTACGCTTGCATGAAAAATGTATTCTAACATTGTTAAGTTTAAATTTTATCAAGCATGCTTGTATTAAGTTTTTCGAAAAAACTAATGAGTAACATGGCTATTGCTAACATGATGCTAGCTAGCAGATACACCAACACATAGGGGCACTTTCTGGTTTCAATTAAAACAAAACTGTCAGTCTTAAATGAGTTTTGGATTGTTGGGGAAATATATGCCAGAATACACAGGACTGGATCAGAAGAAACTTGAAAATTTGTGTCATGAGTCTGGTTCGTATTTGGGTAAATCGGCTTTGACCAATCAGACGGTCAACACTAGATCTGCCCTAAAAACAGTTGCGTTCTAGGCTTTGTCACTGCTCCAGCTCCATGCTCTGTGTGTTAACCAGGTCATCCACCCAGCACACGCCACTGGACACTTCAACGGACAAAACAATAAGTCTGGGAAAAGTATTCAAATAGTCAGTATTCAAGTACTTTAATTCATTTTGTTGAATTTTTACATGATAGAAAAGATTCCACTTGGGAATGTATAGGGTTTGGGAATTTTATACTTTTATAATGTTTCTTAATATTTCAGATTGTACAATTTTTCTGTTTTAAAATATGATATTGATATTTAAATATTTGAATTCTATTTTTTAAGCCAATGGTTTTGATTTTAAAGCATGATTAAAAAAATAAATAAATAAAAAATAACAAAGATTTGTGTTATTTTTGGTCCTATAATTTTATTTAGAGTTCTATTTAGACCAGAATGTTTTTAATAGTTCTGATTTAAGATTTCAATAAAATTCTTATTTTTATTTCCTTATTTATTACTTAATTCTTTAGAATACTAGATAAAGAATAAGATCATAAGATAATAAGAATCTGCATTTGATTTATTTTTCAATTTTTATCATTTTAGATGAATGTAAAATAACGAGGATTGTTGCCTCTGTAATGATAGAGCTCTGCGTGATAAAAATGCTGTAACATATGACAGCGACACTGCTCAGTGCGAGCCGTTGCCCTGACACATTAGCACAGGGCTTTTTATAGACCACTTGGACTTAACTAAATCCTCTCTGTGTGCAGCTGCTGATCACTCTGATGGACACAACATCTGTCCACATGTGTCCCAACAAGGGCAGGAGGGACAGGGACTGGGACAGGGATAGGGACTGGGACAGGCAGAAGGGATGGGGACATGGACGGGGACAGGAACGGGGACAAGAACAGGGACAGGGACGGTGACTGGGACAGGCAGGACGGGACAGGCAGGACGGGACAGGCAGGACGGGACAGGGGACAGAGTCATTAGGTAAAAGGGACATAGATCAAATAACAAATAGTAACATGGTTCAACATTTGTGGATTTTGTGTTTGGAATGTTGAAAATCCCATTAGGTTATAAAAGCTGCTCCTAAACATAAACACAACCTATTACTCCAGTCCAAATATGGAAATTCAACTAGTCAATAGAGTTCGGGAAGGAATCACATCACATCAAAAAACGTCCATTACCATGGAGATCTGCCATATTTGTGGCAGTAGTGCAAAACTCTCAGAGATATTCTCAGGCTCGTTGACAGAAATTTGGGGGCCTGAGGCAAGAAGCCACACATGAGCCCCCTACAATATAAATGAATAAGATGAAGGTCCAGTACTGGGCCCCAAAAACCTCAGGGCCCGAGAACAACAGAACTTTGCCTCCCCTGGAACAACCCAGTAAACTACTGGGTCACTACTACTTCTGTAACACTATAATGTTAGAATATGTTTGAATGCAAAATTTTGTTTTCAGCATTTTAAAATCTCCATTGATTTAATATTTGCCTCACAGACACTTCTATGAGATGTGATGTCGCAATCCTGAATTTTATAGGCTCTTTGCACAGCAGTGCGCTAGCTAGCTCACTGTGACTCAAAGGTAATGCTAATGTTTTAAAACGTAATTCGTAAAACAAACAACCATTTGAAATTTAATTAAAAGACCCGTTTCCTTTTTATGTGTAGATTACTTCAGATTATGGCAATAATATATATAATATTGTTATTCCTCAAGCTTAGCTTTAGCATTAGCATTGAAACACATCCACACACACCTTTATAATTGCAGAAGTGTGATTTCCTCATTCATAAAGTTGTCACTGATCCAGCGACAACTCCCTGCCCGCTTTGAGATCTTTAAGTATTTCTTCGTTTTTTTGCGCAGCTCAGCAAAACCCCATCGAGCTATAATTGGACAAGTTGTGATGCTAACAGCAAGCTAGCCGTTCGCTCAAATCCTAAATATAATATCTTGTGAATTGAGAATAATATTTTTTTTATTATTATGTTAAATTTAGAGCCCACATTGTTTAAGTGTTTATGACAGAATAATGTGCTAACAGATCCAACCCTGTACAATCTGAGTTAGCTTGAATGATTCCTGTCAGGGGTGTAGCACAAAATTCTGGGTCCTGGGTAAAATAATCTTGGTGGGCCTGCAATGCATGTTGTCTAATGAAAAATACATATTGCACATATTGTGAGGGGCCCCTTTACTGCACTGGGCTCTGGGGAAACAGTACTCTTTACCCTCCCCATCCAACGTCCCAGATTCCAGTCTAACAGGTACTTTCTGCATATGTGGAAAAAAAAACAAAACAAAACTGCAAAATACAAAGGCAGTTAAAGACAAATTGCACATTATGATATAAATAATAACTCTTACAATACATACATAAGCGTACACAATAGGCAAACACGTGTAGTTTCACATGTTAAAGGCATCAGTATACAGGTCAATAAGAATGAGAATAGAACAACTGCTTTAAAAAATGACAGGTTGTTGGTGCAAATCAAAATAAATTAGTTATGTTGTCGTAAAGCGTTCAGGTTGAGTTTGGTGACATCTTTGGCTTTTGTGCATTTGACTTTTCAGAGTTATGGTGCAGAGATATAACGGTGATTGTCATATGCTGCTGATGGGGACATGCATATTTCAAACATATGGTCACATTATGGATTCATATGGCATAGAAGAATGTTTTTGAAAGGTTGTGTGATTGCAGTCCAACAATTTTAACTTCAACTAATACAGAGCAAACAGGTGAACTAGTAGTACCTTATATTCACAGTGCAATGAATAGAACCCACAGCCCTCTTGGTGAGAGTCGATGGCAACCTCACTGTGCTGCCATTTACAGTACTCAAGTATAGACTGCATAAAGAAGTGGACTAAGTGAGTATGACGTCACCCATAGCATTTGGCTCCAGTCAAATGAAGGTCACTGAGGCTAGCAGCTGCAGGGGCGGATTTGGAGGTAGGTTCCATATTAGGAATTCTGACCGCAATTGTCATAGCAACCAAAGAGCCAATCCAGAGGGAGGCTGTTGAAGGTAATGTCCCTTCTCACCCACACCACTGGTGAAGCAGGTACTTAGTAACACTGTCAATCAAATCTGTTGCTAACACTGGCGGGAGCGACTTCTGGAAAAGAAGGTACCTGATTTTTCTGTTATTAATGTTCATATCTTGAGTTACAGATACAATAGTGAAATAAAAACCCCAGGCTCATGTAGGGCGGGTTAATACAAACATTTTAAGACCAAAATGATGAGCCTGACAGCAGCAGTTACAGAGAGAGGGGCCACAGTTTTCCAATGTAAAGTGAATTGGAGCTGAATCACGCTAACTTTCTATCTGGGTTACTCATGTCCATTTATATATACAGTCTATGTACTCAAGTATTTTTTCTACTCCACTACATTTTCAACTCAAAATATCTAGGCTCAACTGTGATTGTGGTTTGAGACAATTCTTCATCGAATCAAGTTAAATTTTAAATTAGCTTAAAATTTTACTTTCAGTCATACAAAATCTGTGTGAAATACCTTTTTACTTCAAGTCAGGGACATCACTTTTTTCACTGGGGTACAAAGGTGGCACCAGGTCTTTAAGGCGATCATTTTGAATTTAACTCTTCAGCTTCATATGTTTTGCGACTACATTCTAAATAATGAGAATTATAATCAATTGTCTGTTTAATCTTCTTTTTTTGGTTAAAATGTAGTGCAATATTATCAGTGGAATTGAACAAAAAATTATATGTAGCCCCAAAATACTGCCTCAGCTCTCTCAGCCAATCAGATTTCAAAGGTGGCCTGTGCCCCACCTGGCCACTCCCTAGAAACACCCCTGCTTCAAGTGCATTTGAAAGTCAGTACTGTAATACTTTTACTTCTAATTTCCATTTGATACACTTACTTGAGTACCTTTTTAGTAACAGTATCTGATTCTGTACTAATACTCGAGTAAAAGTATGGAGTACTTTCACCAAGATGGCATACAAGGTGCTGCAAGTTAAACACTTAAAGAAACTAAAATGAAACAGAAACCAGAACATAAATAGACCCATCTATTTCAACATTCAGCTTTTACTAATCAAACTGTAAACAAAATCTCACTTAACTCTCCAAGCCAATCAAATCTTGTGCATCAGCAAAGTGCCCGCCCCCTGACCGGCCGACCAATCACAGCCCGGTCACTCAGTTCGCATGTCCTTGGTGCGTTGGCCTGTTATAATGTTACTTGATGCTTTCGGGGCAGCGTTCGGCGGTAATCTGGTACAGGCGTCCCACTCTCTCCAGCCACTCTCTTACAGCTTGGCGCACGCGGGGGTCGGTCACATGACAGGTCAGCTGACTCAGACACGGGTACAGGACCGGCTGAAGGGCCAGGAAGGATGCGGTGGACAGAAGCAGAATGTGGTCCAACAGGGTCAGTACCATGTTGGTCCAGGCCTGGGACAGGGGACAGTGAGAGGAGATATAGGATTAGGGGACCGTGGATGGAAATCTGGAGAAAAGATCCTTGTATTGAAAACCCTATTTGAGAAACCCAATTTTGAGAATCTGTGAAGTCTGCTATGAAATTGTTTTGTTTTTTTTCAATTTTATTTCAAACTCAGGTCATACTTTCATATTCAAGGAATATGTAAAATCACATTACATTTTACTACACCAATACTCCAATCCATACATTTATCTGGAACAGTATGACTTCAATCATATAAAGGATTTAGATTATTTGTGTCCTTAGATTAAGTGCAGATTCCATTGAAAAAAATTGTAATGTGGTTAATTCAAAAACAAAAACATTTACATGATGTAAAAGTGGTTTATTTTAATTTATTGGTTTACTTATCGATTATCTAATACAGAAAACTGTAAAATATAGAAAACTGGACACATGCTCCTGACCACAACCTGCCCCACAGCCCATACCTGTATCTGTGCCTCTGCGTCCCTCAGGGAGATGGTGTGAGAGCTGACAGTAGAGCCGGAGCGGGGCCTCTTGTCCTGGCGTAGCACCTCAGGCCCTGCGCTCACAGAGTGCCTCAGGGCGGGCCCTTGCTGGTCTAAGAGGTTCTGTGGTCTCTGCAGGGGCCTTTGGGGCTCCACAGGACCCCTCTTCTCTGTGTTCCTCCCCTGCTCCTTCATGAAGAGGTTGAGGTGGCTCTGCTGGGGCGTCTGCTGCTGCTGCTTCCTCCTCTTGTATTCCAGCATCAGTTTGGTTAGGGTGCGGTCCGTTGCCATGGAGTACAGTTTGTTTCCTGCGCTCTCCCACCACTCCTTCCTCCGGCCGGGGCCTGCGCTCAGGCCGGGCCCTGAGCTCAGCCCGGGCTCCCGGCTGTCACTGCCTGTGCGGAAGTGATGAGGCAGGCTCCCGCTACAACTGCACATACACACATACACACACAGGATAGCTATTTAGCAATTATAATATTCCCAATTTGGAAAACCTTTTACGTTATATAAATACTTCTGTTCTTTGGCTTATCAGATCAAAGAATTTACTTTTGGGTTGCCACATTCTATGGCTAAAAAACTGGAAAAAAACTGAAAGTTGCAAATGTAACTATAGTTCTATGAATCCTTACTGACCGCCAGGGATCAAATAGAATAAAAGCTAACTGACCTGAACCCTGGGCTGGGTGTGGGCGTGTCTCCAGGTGAGGCGGTGCTGGTGTCCGTAGTATGACCCTTGTACCCATAGTCCTCAGAGGGAGTACCGCGTGCAGAGTACCCCCCGACAGAGGTGGGTGTAGAAGTCTCCGAGTGGAACATTGGCAGGAAGAAGAGGTGCTCGGTTCCTAGCCCCGCTCGCTCCTCCAGGGCAGAGTCCAGGTCGAGATGCATCTGGATGTAGCTGCTGCACAGGTCCATGCACAGTTTGTACAGCCGCTTCACCAGCCACGCCCAGTCAGCCCCGCCCACCGGCTGCACGCTCAGGGAGGGCACTGGGGCACGCCATGGGGCACGCTTGTCCCGCCCACGAGGGGGGCTCACCTGGACAGCACAGGGGACACGTTTGTCATTATTTATGTTTATATATACCGTATTTTGTCATCCTAACTCAACGAGTCAACTTGTGAAATAGATTATGTTTTTACTGTCACCTGAGCCGTCTCCTCAAAGATGTCCTCGTCCTCAGAGGAGGCGGAGTTTGGGTGGGAGGAGTCAGAGCTGCCCTCCTCTTCCTCATACAGGATCTTCTTCACCTGGAAACACACAGTCATTAAAGGGTTCAAATGTATAGCTCTTAAGGGGTTTATAATTGCACAGATATTAAAGGTGGTCAATGAGAGTCATATTGAAGGTGCACTGGGTAACTTTTCTAGTAGGTAATCTGCCTGGAATGTTTCACAGTATGGCGAGAAACCTATCTATCCATGGAGACAAGCAGGTGCATCATGAGGCAAAATTACAGGTTAGATCTGTTGAGAGGCGACCCAGTAAGAATGCATGTTTTTCAAAGTATTTTTGAGCAATAACAAACACCTGCAATTAAATAAATGCCAGATAGATATAAATATTGCCATACAAAGGAACATTCCAGGCAAAGTTATAACATCTCTATAGAGACAAGTTGATAGAGTACTGGACCATGTAACCAGAAAAGTTCTATAGTGCATCTTTATGTTCATTCATTTAACCATATTAAAGGCCCTGTATCTGATTGGTCACAAGTATTTGAGCATTATATGTCTTGCCCCAGTACAAATATTGTATAAGCAGCTCTTGCAGTCAGTGTAAGTCTGCTGTGTGCTGTCTACATCTGATTAGAAATCTATTTATTGTCTGACAATCAGGAAGTGCACTATTAGCATGCTAATTATTGATGCCAAAACTACCCTCTGGCCTCTGCAAGTTGTGAAAAGCGCTTATAAACTCATCACGGTGACTAATTAGGATGCTCAGAATGCATGAGGTAAGTGAGGAATAACTTTCGACCACTGCAAACCTTTTAAAATGAACTAGTTCTGTTTTCCAAATTTTAAGACAGTAAAATTCAGGTACAGTGCCTTTAAACACTACAGGCTATTAAAGGTAGTATTCTTTACAGTAACAAAACTTTGGCGTTACCTGTAGCGCACTGATGCAGTCACTCTGGCTCAGGATGGCCCCCAGCAGAGCCTGCAGGTACAGGTTGAAGCTCATGGCAGACTGGCGGTACAGGTTAGCAGCTCCACATACTCCAGATACCTTCATCAGGAGGTACTTGAGCCCCGGGCGTGTGTCAAAGTCCCGGGCCGTCCTGCAGAAAGTACCCGCAAGAGATACAGAGATAGATGTTTCAGCAAGCGTCATTTTAGTTAGCCCAATACTAGACCAGATACAAGCATTCAATGAACAACTCATCCTTGGTGGTAGGAGTTCCATGAAGCAAAGCAAATAGAGTTACCGGTATACTATTTTATTATGTTTGCGTTTTATATATCTAAACCATGTTTCTTTGTCAGTTTATCTACAAAAGCTAAAGTAAATCAATTTTTGCGTTACTCAATCTCAATTCAAGGTGGGTTCATACTTGAACATGCACCACATAAAATCTGAGACTAAATCTGGAACTAAATCAGGTCAAGACCAGGACCAAACTTGCACCAATATCAATAATGGTATGAATATCAGTGCCGTTACTGAAAAATTCACAGGATCTGGTATCGGTTCCATGATATCGGTTCAGTCAATATCCTGAAACCTGTTGGCCTTTGATTGGATGCAATGTGACAATTTACAGGCTGATTTTGGCCTAGAACATCCCATAATGTTAATAATAATAACTTTTCTTCCTAAAAAGCTGTTCAGTCCTAATGTGAAGGATAAGTAACAGTTACATAACACTATTGTATCTCTTGTGTAATAATTCAACTGTGTTTAAAGGAAATAAGTCCCATTTTTAGTCCCTACACTGGCATCGCTTAATATCAAAGCATCTGTATCAGTATTGGAACTGTAAAAGAACTGGATCAGAACATCCCTAGACCAAACTGGGACAACAACAAAGACAATCTAAAACACTAATACTAATGCTGCTCCCCTATAGATCTCTGAGCTAAATTTAATATAAATTGCACATAAGGATTTTAACATGTTATAATCCATCTGTAACTCCCATGATCCTTAATGGTGCACTATGTAACTCTGTCATAATAGGACCGTCAAGGGAGAGCTGCAATCTTTACTCAAAAAGCCGAGAAATACAGTTAAAAGCATAGACTGTATATATAAATGGACATAGCTAACCCGCTACCTGCTCCAAATAGGAAGTGAGCATGGGTGCTCTTCCAGCCCCATTGACTCTGGCTCCAATTCACTTTCTGTTGAAAAGCAGTCACCCCTCTCTCGGTAACTGCTGCTGCCAGGCTCGTCATTCTGATCTTAAAATGTTCGTATTAATCTGCTCTATATGATCCTGGGATTTTTATTTCACTATTTTGTTCCTATTTCAAGATATGAACATTAAAAACAGGCCAATCAGGTACCTTCCTTCTGATTGACTCCACTAGCGTTAGCAATAACCTGTAATAGCTGTCAACAAACCTGCTGTTAAGTGCCTGTACTGGTGATTTGGCAGAAGATGAATACAAACAACAACCTCGCTCCTGATTAGCTCTGTAATTGTATATCCAAATGTCCAAATATGGTCCCTGTTTGGATTATCAGCTATAACTACTTGCCTCAGTTGGCTTCCTTTTGTTGCAACACTATGGGTGGCACTCCCTTAGTCCACTTTTACATACAGTTAATGGTAAAAATAATAACAAAATAATAAAAATGTCTTGTCAACACTGCCCAGTGCAGTCACCTGTAGGAGTCGAGCAGCAGGTCCAGGATGATGTTAAGGTTGGTGATGGAGATGTAGCGCAGGAAGCCGGCGGGAGGTCGACTAGGATCAGAGGTCACGGGGGTCACGCGCTCCTGACCTTCGGGCTGCTTCACAAACTCCTGCAGGAGGATGTCCGACAGGTTCTGCAGGAGCACCTGGTGCGACAGGAGCGACACCACGATGTTCCTGAACGGGATCCTGGTCCAGAGGGACAAGTCCACACATACAGTACATTAGGTTTGCTCAGTCTATGGTGCGTGTCCCTACTGGGCCACCATAGATGCTCATGCTTTATGCAGGAAGGATGTGATTTGATGTCAGCGAAAAGCAGAACTCCACATTCCTCCTTTAAATGAAACTAAAGCATTAGCACTAATTCAACCAGGAAAACCATAATTAATCATAACTTTGTACCTCAATTACTCCCCCCCCCCCCATTATAACATGGATTAGAAAATGGTGCAATATGGACCTTTAACGATTTAAAAGTTTCAGAAACAGATTTGAAATAAAATACAATTACAGTTCTTGTGGCCATTATCTCATAGCCAACTAGCATCAAACAAGTTTTTTGGAAAGTCTGTGGGAAAAAAAAGATGAAAAATATTCATCCAGAACAATGGGTGGTCACTGCTGAGCTCCACAGATCTACACTAACAAACCAATTATGTATTCTTAAATAATAGCTGCTAAAATAAATATAGAACTTTACTTGGAAAAGCTTACTGTCATTTTAAAATACTGTACACATCTCTTGGTTCTCCTGGTTGAATTAATTTTAAAAAGTAGTTCACAATTACTGAAGCAAAATTCCTTCTTATATGCCCTCTAAGCCATGCACCATGCAGCTCAGCTGGGAAACAAAGAAAGAACAATATTGATCCACTGTAAAAATATATTTATTTTCAGGATTCTACAGACATGGTCATAGAAACTGATGGTTACGTCTATGGGGTATTAACTGCCAGCACATAACATATTTAGATCACCATGTTACCTTTTACTGTTTGGACAATGTATTAACTGCACGCATGGAGTCTCCCCTCCATTTGCTCCCCATGCTAAGTCACTCCCCCTTGAGAGCACTATCACAACACAATCAGCCGCATCTCACCAATCAAACTACTGCACTACTTGCATCAGGCATCATCAGGTTTGTCAAGTTTGTGTGTACAGTTTTGTATCATGTTTTTGTATATTTATGGAGAATTGTCGTGTCGTGGGAGCATGGGTGACGTAGGCTTGTGGGTGGAGCTTTGGACAGAATCTTACAGTTAACCGTAAAGAGGGTTCGGATAGGGCCAGGGAGAGATCGCTAGATACCTCAAACATGCATGGATATCTAAAACTTCTTCAGACATGTTTTGATGAGAAAACGTTATAACATGAAAGCTAAAAAAATAGTTATTTCATAATACCCCCTCTTTAAACTGGAGACCCTTGTTCTTATTGTTCTTAATATGGCTTTTCGAACAATAATGTACAAGCAACTATTTAAGGACAAAAGTGAGACTGAATGAATTGCCTAAACATCTATATCTACAAAGACAATTTAATGGATGAAAACCATAAAGAATCTGCCTGAAACTACCTCTGACATATAGTATGTTTCTCTGTCATGGCTCAAGATCAGAGCTCTGGTTCAAAATATATTCTGAAAGTGGGTCTAGGACACAGAGCAAATGTATTGGACATTCTAAATTGCATCCAGGCACAAATCCCACTAGATTTACGTACATAAAAATACTATTTCTGCAGATTTACCATAATCTGTAATCTCTCAAATCCTTCAGGAGTTATTGAAGGATTTTACAATAGAAAGTTTAAGTCAGGACTCAAAGAATAAGCAAAGAAATGGAATAAACAGAATAAAGTCAAGATATTACTCAGTGTAAGAACCTGGTCATAATATGGGTCATTTGTGATTATTGTAACTTAAAGAGGGAGCATTTTATTTCTATGGGGTATTAACTGCTAACACATAACATATTTAACTCATCATGGTACCTTTTATTGTTTTGAAAATGCTATATTCACCTAAAACATTGTATTAACATGTTTATAAGTTTCATTTTTGACACTCTGAGTCCGCCTTCCTTTTGCTCTCAGTGCTAAGTCACTCCCCCTTCAGAGCACTATCACAACACAATCAGTGTGCATCCCACTAATGAAACTACTGCACGTCACATCAGATTTGTCAAGTTGCTGTGTACAGTTTTGTATCATGTTTTTTGCATATTTATGGAGAATTGTCGTGTGGGAGCATGGGTGACGTAAGCTTGGGGGTGGAGCTTTGGACAGAATCTTACAGCTAACCATAAGGAGGGTTTGAATAGGGCCTGGGAGAGATTGCCGAGACATGCAAAACCTCATCAGGTATGTTTTTGATGAGAGAATGACGTTATAACATTGTAGAAAGCTTAAAATAATCAATTTTGCATAATACCCCTTCTTTAATCTTAGATATGAGAACAAGACAATGATAAATAAATAAAGCTTATGAGGGATGCTTTTGGCAACACTTTGAATAACGTTCTTACCCTATTTTCCTGTTTGCAAAGCAGCAGGAGAAAACACATGGCGACAGTTAGATTTAGTTTGATTGGATATTCACAACCGTAACATAAGTGACTTTTATAACTCAATAGTTTTTACTGTATGTGCTGCATTTATGAGTGGACAGAACAAATTTTGGGTTTATGATCTGCCAATAGTGTTATCTAATCTAATCTGTGGGTTGAGCTATTTTGGTTAAATAAATTAATATATATTTTTACAATATATATTCATTTATTTAACCAAAATTTGAAATTATATTTAAGATGTCATTAAAACTTTGGATTAGCAGCTCTTAGACAGAATAAGACACAAGGAGGTTATCTGACATACGGGGACATTTCAGAACATATTTGTAGAGGTCTAAACTACAGGGTTAGCATCTTTTACACAGAGTAAGCAGTGGGGTGTTATCTTCAGCGCCCTAGCTCCTGATTGGCTTTTTGGTTGCTATGACAGTCATGGTCGGAATTCCAAATATGGAATTCAGCTCCAATGGCAGTTCCCTATCTGTATTGAATATTATTGGCCTATAGAATCTTGCGAAAACCCAGTAATCAAAATGAATCATTCCGTCGAGGCAAATAAAAGTGTAAATTTAAATCCTATTGTGAAGATGTTAGATCTACATTAGTTTAGTTTCATACCCAGAATGCAGTTCCTATAGTATTTGAACCACAGTTTCTGCAGTACCTCTTGTGCGTGTGCCCGTTTGCCTGCTGGTCCCCGGGTATCTCGATGATGAGGACACAGGACTGAGCGTGCTCAAAGCCGTCCTTGTTGTTGGGCGTCTTTGGAGAGCACTGAGTGTCCAACATGAAGACCTGTGGGACAAGAGACATAAGAGGGGCAGATCTATAAAGGACATGAACAAAAAGAACTAAGGATCGTTTGGAACATTCTTAGTGTTGTCAAGATGCTAAAATATCAAACTCGATTTCGATACTAAGGAATAGATTTGATACTCAATACTGATTCTGATAAGGTCACGAGAATAAAAAAAAATAAAATTCTTTAGACAATATACTGTGATTTTCCACATTAAATGGTAGTACTTTCTTTTATATTCCCATGTGGTTTTATATCTGTGTAATCCCTCAGTCGTCCATGTAGGTTCCATAGTGGTCCATGGGTGTGTACTAGTCTATGTGTTTTATACTTGTTCTGATTTTCAATACTTTTGACAACCCTGTTCTTGTTGAGAAGTTGCTGTGGTTGGTTTTGAATGCCTCGTTTGTGGCAGTTTGGTAGCGGCCTATCTCAGGGCAGCTGTGACCTCTAAAGTCATAGATTATCACTCCATTTAAATACTTAAAGTCACAGTACCGTGTACTGTAAAAGTAAAATATGTTATGTCCAAATACAAATCCATTGTAAAAGCAGCTCTTAGGTTCAAAATCAGCCCATTGTGTCTGTATCTAATCTAGTATCTAGTCTGTATCTAGTTGCGTACCCAAAAGAATCACTGGACTGCTGTTAGCATGCTAGTTGTGAGAGCCTTCTCTGTTTCCACATTTGTTGGGTTGTAAGGTTACTTTGAGAAATACCTTTTACTTCCTTATGTTCCACGACTGCATTTAAAAGTAGTAAAGTACTGTCATTTTAGGTATTTACAGTGGATACTTTTTACTTTTACTTCAGTACCTTGGAGAGTACTTATCTGTACTTTCTACTCCACTAGTAAAGTAAAAGTAGTTTTTATTATTGTTTGAGAGCTGCAGAAAAGGCTGAGGGCAAAAATATACAGACAAAAACATCTACAAAAAATGACTGATCCAATGGTTTCTTTTGAACAAAACACATTTTTATCAAAATCATCACATTTGAAGGTTCATAAGATCTCAAAATCTGGATGAAATACTTTTACTTTTTACACTTAAAGTACATTTTTAAACAGGTACTTTATTACTTTTCCTTAAGTAGACTTTTCATGTGATACTTTTACTTGAGTATTTTTGCTCCAGTATCTGTACTTTTATTTAAAGGGCTAATATTAGGGTATTTTCTGATCTCTGTTCTAATCTTTCCTCATCACAAACAGACCTGGAGTTGTGTTTTGTTTCATTCATGCGTTTAATGCACAAACCCTGCATATTTAGAGTTCTCTCAAACTGAAAACATTCTGTTCCACCTTGTGATGTCATGTGGTAATACAGAAAGTGTTCCACTGTGTTTTTAAAGTTTCTTAAGTAAGAGAATTGAGTACTTCTTCTATCACTGTTTAAATGTGAGAAAACACATTTAAACAGTTGTTGTTATAGTGGTGTTGTTAACAGTGGTCAACTACACCACTATAATAACATACCTTCCTTAGTTGTTATAGTGGTGTAGTTGGCCACTGAGAGTAAATCAAATAAACAAATAATCATCTGGATGCAGTAGTGTGTCGGCTGTGTCTGACCTGCTGAGCCATAGCCTTGATCCTCCAGTACTCGGCCTCAGCGGAGGGAGAGTGAGAGGGAGCAGCCACCTTCACCTCACAGGCGTCTGCACTGGAGCTGTCTGCACTGCTGTGGAAGCACGCCAGCAGGTTCTACGGCACAATACACAAGATCAGAAGATCATAGCATACACCATCAGTAAGTACAACACAACACAAGAGAAGCAGGTGAGTGTCTGTTAGATCAGGGCACTACATCGATCTATGGCTGAATCTATCCAAGCTGCTTCTTCAGTTCACACTACCTTATAATTATCTGAAGGGAGGAGCGAGCTAAATTGAAACTAACACACCTGTTGTTTTACAGTTTCTGTCTGTAGGCTAGGTCTAATGAGCTACACTAAGTGTGAACTGAGCCAGAATCATATTTTGCATGAACATTCAGGCCCATAATGGATGCTCTCACACCTGTTAGCATACTGGCTAGCACTATTGTTTTCTTTGTTTAGATATAGGTCTGAGGATGGAAGATAGGGGATAGAGGATGTCTGAGGCCCCCATTGCTGCTCAAAGGGTTGTCTTCCCTAACAAAAATTGCTTCTTTATCTCCCCTCTCAAACCATTTCTTTTCTCTGGCTCAGATCTGTACCTCACTATCTTCAAAGGAATGGTTAGTGGCTTTGAGATGGAGATGGACGGCGGACTGGACAGACTTTTTTTGTCCAGTTGACAGAATTGAATCTTAATTTTAATATGGATCATACCTGGGCGACTGAGGGATTACACAAACTATGGCTGAATAAATCATTTTAAGGGTCAGTATTTATCGTAAGTAATTTTTCTATGTACTAAAGGTTCACTTTTGTCAGTACTACCATAAGATAAACTGTAGAGTGCACATTACAGATACAAACTAACTACTGAACTAGTCCAATGAGGCTCATCTGGTCTTTCAATTAATAGATTCTTTGTTCAGACCAAAGTTTACTTTGTTTTCATAGCTGAAAGTTTTGACTGCCTCCACCAGTAATAAGACAGCGTCAGCGTTTAAATCAGCTGACCGGACACGTCACAGCAGCATCACGTGACCACTGTGAGGCGCTAGTGAGCAGTCCAAACTGTCAGGTATGAAAACAAACTAAACCTTGGTCTGGAAATGTTTTCCAATATTGTACCTTGAGGGATTGGAGGATAATCCTGCTTCTGATGGATTAATATCATGAATATTATTAACAGGATAATGAGGTTAATGCCATACAGTGGAACTTCCAGGAAAAACTATGACAACTCCATGGAGACAAGCAGGTGACAGACCCCTTCCCCACCAGAAAAAATACTTAGTGCATCTTTAATGTGTACTTTTTACATCGTACAAAAAGCATTACTTAACTCCACCAGTGGATTAAAACATGCATTACGGCCTAGATATAGAACCTAAACCAGCTTTAGTGTGAGTCCCTGTGTTAATGCTCTGAGCGCTGTGGTCACATTTGTGTAAAGGTAGCACATGTAACAGGCTCAGACTAGTTTAAAACATTCTTGTGCTAAATAAAGATAATTATGTGGCTATAAACTAATGTATTCTGAGGACAAGAACATAATGTGACACACCTCAAGTATGCATTCAACACTTTTTCAAATGCTATGCAACAACAGCTACAGCACACTGCCTAGTAATTGTATTCATTTTTATTATTTTGTTTAATCATGTCTCTGCCAAAACTTTGTCAAAGTTATCAATCCTTCCACTGAAAATGTGTTAGTTTAGCCTCTGCACTTTAAAGAGGGGGTATTTTATTTGTATGGGGTATTAACTGCTAACACATGACATACCGGTACTTATCAAAGTATGCCTTTTGTTGTTCTGGAAATGCTATAGTCACCCAAAACAAGGTATTAAAATGTTTTATAATGTTTCACTTAAGTTTTTGGCGCAAATTATACCATAATGATTCACAGGTGTCATAGATTATGACTATACGGTATAGCAGACAAAAACACAATAGGTCTTTTTTAACTATAAAGGTTCAGAGGTTTTGAACTGGATCACTCATTTTCATTTTCATGTTGCCTTGTCTGACCCCTCTTCCTGTCTCCAGCAGAAAAGTTATGTAGTACACCTTTAAACTGATTCCATTTGATCCCCATTTTAACAATGAGAGTGAGATTTTGCCCATTCAAAAAGCCTTTGCTCTGGCCCTAATACTCCACTGCAGCTCTGATCTGGGACGGGGGCTTACAACGGCGTTAGCATTAGCATGTTGACCATATTAAAGGGCTTTGACTGGACATCTGTCCCACACGCTGCCTGCTCTCATGGGACAGGATTAGGCGTGTGTTGCATCTCTGCACACACTACACCACACAGGACTTATCACACTGTTTATGTGCATTTGGACTGGTGTGGGTGCTCTAGAGGCCTTTTAAAGCCAGGACCCAAGGTGGCGCAGGGGCTAAGCAGGCACCCCCCAACGAGAGAGCTACTAGTTTGAACTTTCCCTCAATGTACTCTGTCATTGTGTCCTCGGGAATAGACTTCAGACACATTAGTGTGTGTGATGGTGGTAGTCAGACAGGAAGTAGGACATTAGCACATAAAATAAAAGCCCCTAGATTTTGACTGAGACAAGAGACATTGTGCCAAATTGTACAGAGACATAAGATAATGAATTTGTTTTGTGGGAGGGGGTCAGCTAAACTCAGATAAAAATGGATCTTTGCAATGAATAATAATCAAACTTCACTTTTATTTGGGGACTAATTATAACCATAGATGTTTCTGTTGAGCTGGATCTCATGTTAACAGACTGGATTCATCTTTTTGTCTGAGATGTGGAAATTATCACTCTTTTAACAGCTCAAGCTAAGGTAAGATGCTAGCGCTAGCAGATTTACACAGCAACCACCACATAGAAAGCTCAGTTTAGTCATATTTATGAAAAAAGTGAGCGGGGCGGAATAAGGTCAGTGTGGATGCCAGAGCACCTCTACCTCCTACCATGTCTGAGTCGCTGTTTTAAGTAAATTTAAATGTACCGGTAGTTAGCCAAGGTAGTGATTTATAAAAAGCTAATATGGAAGTCTTTTTTAAAATTGTAGTCTCATTTTGAACACTCCGTGGGTGCTATTTGAGCATATTGAGTCGAGATTGGATGTGCTATGAAAGTGAGGGAAAAATCTTTGAGGGAGCTATGAGGGAGCATTGCCCCTGTTAGTAGAGAATATTGTGGACATTCGGACACAGCTTCTGATTACCTTGACCGGCTCGAGTGTGGCCGAGAAGGCATCCTGTAGAGCACAGCACGCCAAACGCCACATCTCCTCAGTGAACACAGGGCCCACGGTCACCAGCACGTACCTGCAGCACACATACAATACTGATTGTATGATAACATGATTTAGTTTAAGCATCCGACAAAAAGCTAATACTTAAGACTGTTCAATAAACTTCAAAGCTGCAGCCCTGCTACAGTTACACAAAAACATTGGGAAAATTAGTTAAAATGGAAGGAATTAAGAATGTGTATGTGAGTGTGTACATGTGTGTATATGTTAGTGTGTGCGTGTACTAATATGTATGCGTGTGTATTTGTTAGTGTCAGCATGTACTAGTGCGTATATGTTAGTGTGTGCAGGTACTAGTATGCATGTGTGTATGTGTTGGTGTGTGCATGTACATATGTGTGTATGTGCAGTACCTGATGCAGGAGCAGCCCACTCTGGAGATGGGCTCTGCAGGCTCAGACACACACGACACCAGCAGTTTGAACAGCTCCTTCAGCATCAGGTTTATCAGTGACTCATAGCCCACATCTGCACACAATAAACACACAATAAACACACACATAACACTCATCAACTATATCTGCAGAGAAGTCACATTAAATGTTAGGTAATGTGAGTTCACCAGATTGATTTGTGCAGCACTCTGAATTGAGTTTGACACATTTATCAGTAAGTGATTGGGAAAAGGCGGAATGTCATGACAAATTGAATCTGATTGGTCAAAGCGTCACAACAGTGGAATAAGATGGAAAATCTAACTTTAGCTAAAAGTTAAGAGAAATCCACAAGCTTTTTTCCCTCCACAAAGTGCTTCACTCTGCTTTTTTTTCACTAACAAAGCAAAGTTTGTATTTTCTCTAAAACTGTCTGAAGTATGTCCTTCTACACTGTCATGTTTGTTTTGTTTCATTTGGATGCTTCTCCTTTGATTCCGCCCAAATGACAATACCACTTTGTGATTGATCTGAACCACTGGTGATCAGCCAGTCACACCAGCGAGAGTTGAGAGATTCACATGACATAATAATATAATCTATACTACCCACATGTCGGCACAGATCAGATTTAGTGACTCCACCATTGCCAAAGTGGAGCCCCTTTGTATCAGTTGAAATGATTTTAATCCACGTGTTTAAATTGGTGCCAGACAAACATGGTAAGGATAAGCTTTTCAGTTTGGTTATCTCTTTCAAAAACAGTCAATCTCTAATACATGTATAAAAGCCCCTGCCTCCCATGTGAAATTATGACAGCATGCATTACCATGGAGACAAGCAAGCAGCAAACAAAAAAAACAACAACTTAATGCCCCTTTAAGCAACCCATATAAACTAACACACAAACAGTACACAAACACATGAAAGACCCACCAGAGTGAATGAAGCTGTGCACGTGCTCCACCACCAGCTCACAGCACAGCCCAATGGCGTGTTTGAAGTTTGCCGCCGCCATGTCCCAGTAGGCGTGGTCCCCGTGGCTACGCTGTAACCATAGTGACATGACAGGAAGCAGCAGCTGGATGACAGAGAAGATGGCGAACCCTGGGCCTGAGGACAAGAGGAAGGAAAGATGTAAGGTAAAAACACTACACACTAATCAGACGTGTAGCCATAGTCCACTAAGCAAAGGTGTCTACAAGAGTTGAAAGGTTTGTGCTTACAATGTGAAAATGATTTGAACATTCTGAGCATCTCATTTTCTGTGTCTATCCTTTGAAACCATTTTATTCAATGTTTCGTCCTTCTAATTTAATTAACAGTACATTATAACTAACACAATACATCAGACAGCTCTTACAATTACTCTTACTTGGGCAGTACTTGGGCAATTTGTTTTATTATTTCTTGAACCACTATTTGCCTTTGATGATTAACATCATTTTGAAGTAACAGTACTTTTACTTGGATACTCTCTGTTACCTGGCACATGGGTGAGCTCTCGGAGCAGGGTGAAAAGCAGCTCCAGGGTGGGGGGCTGGTGCTGGCGAGGGCAGGTCGACACAGCCGCCGTCAGCTGCTCGAGCAGGAGGATCCACACCTGGATCAGGCCTGAGGGACACAGGAGAGTCCCATGTTTGACAGACAGGCAAAAAAGTGCAAATTATACACTATCAGAGAGTCCTTGATGGCCATGGTTGTGGTTGGCTGCTCTTTTGGCTGGTTGGCTGGCCCACTGAGTAATTGTATTTTTTTTTTTTACATTATACTTTTAACTGAATATTTGGTGATTTTGACCAACTAAGAAGTGCAGCTTGTGCAGTTCAAAGAACAGAAGTTAAGGACTATTGGATTGTGTGATTTGAACAGTTTGTGTTTCCTATATCCATGAAATGCTACAGACCTTGTACAACAATGCAACAGACGTCCTACACCAAATATGGCAGAAGACAATCCAGAGGAAATGGGTCGTCTCATCACCGACCGAAACAACAGAGCGGAGGAGTGAGGCTTTCCTTTGTCTCGAGAACTCAGAGCTCTATTATTGTACTTTACTGTGTGCTTAAACTGCCCCCCAGGGGCAAATAAAGTGATTTTGATTTGATTTGAAGATAAAAAAGATGAACAAAGTCAGCAGATACCAGTGTCATCATCAAACTCCTGCAGCACGCAGTCCACTCCATCCTCACTGCTGACCGAGCGCTCCTGCCCCCTCATGGGCAGACTGGCCAGACGCGCACCCAGAAACACCGGCTTAGAGGGCATCTTGTAGATCTTTGACAACAGCTGTTCACACAAACAGGATACATATTATATTTATATTTGGTTTTCATGTGGGGAGTGTGGTAAAGAAGACCTATTGTGCTTGTGTCTGCTATATAGCTATAATCTGACACCCGTGGATCATTATGCTATAATTTGGACATTTTAAATTAATCTAAAACGACTTAATAAAATAAACAAGTCCGCTGGCTTCAGCGTTAGAAAACTGCAGTATCCAATGGGAGCTGAAGTCATCGAAAGAAAGAGTCTGCCCCTCCTATAGATAGCTGCAGATCACGCTAGTGAGCAGTGGATTTTTTCTCATAAGTAGGTCCATTACAGTGGGCACAGGTGGTGGTGAAAACTTGGATTGATCCACAATATGGTGTCTTGATAATAAGTGATTAAAGTCTGCCCAAACATACACAAATCACTCCAAATACAACTTCAAGAGAGTAAATGGTGAGGGGAAACAACTATAACATGGCTAAAAGCTCTAAAAAGTAAATTGTGTATAATAAGTCTGCTTTAAACCTATCTGTGTGAAGGCTTAGCTATCCACAGATCTCTTGTGTAACACATCATGTCACATGTCTTTAGACCAGTAAAGTTACATGGTGCACATTATGGGACTATACAGAACTCCTTTCCATTTGCTGTTCTGTTTAGATTCACAAACACACTCTCATACACCAATGTCTACACAAGCACAGGAGGTGAGTACACAGCATTTGGAACAGGTTTTTGAATTCATGTGTGCCATTGCTGCCCAAAAACAAATATCATGTCCTTAAAAGGTGCTGTACCTGATTTTTAGTGTCTTTAAAAACGTAAAAAAAAACTGAGCTAGTTCATTTTAAAAAGGTTGCAGTGGTCCAAACTTATTCCTCCTTTACCTTATGTATTCTGAGCATCATAATTATTCACCGCAATGAGTTTATAAGCACTTTTCACAACTATCAGAGATAAGAGCAGAGTTTAGGTGTAACAGTGATGCTAACAGCAACTAGCATGTACTAGCAGCATGCACTCCCTGATTAGTTAACAATAAAACACTTTATAATTGGAGACAGACAAACACAGTACACAGTGGACTTATTTTGACCTCACAAGCTGCTTATACAATATATCTGTACTGGGTAAGACACTTTTTGCTCAAATACATGGAAAAAGATGGGTATAGGATCTTTCATTGAACACTGTTTGGCCTGTACCTGCGAGCATTTGTGCAGGTAATCCAGAGCAGGCAGGCAGAGGTCTGTGGAGCTGTGCCCGGACGCATTCACACAGTCTCCAATCTCCTTGTAGTCGACTTCTCCTACACACAGCACACACACGTTACACATACTCATCTAAAGGGTGAGGTGTGCCAGTGTAAAAGGAGAGCGTCCCACCTAGTCCTTTGACAAACTTCATCAGACACATGATGTAGTCCGTGGCGGCGTTGGCGAACACCTGGATGTTGTCTGTGTTTATGAAGGCCTCAAACACATCGAACACTGGAGCCTGGGATTTACCTGGGAGAGGACAATGAGAGGAGGAGATGTATGTGAGGGTGGTGGGTGGAGGGTGGCAATTGATACTTTGCTGATCACGCTGGGGGGTTATTTGCATGTATATGATGGAATGCTCAGCGGTGACCCAACCCAATGCACACTCAACCCCATTTCATAAGCTTGCACAGCTTCTTGGGGTTCGATGTTTTTCACTGTGTCATTTATATACTGGCATGCATATGATACTATACACTTCTGTATGTAGTATGTTAAGCACTAAGTGTATAGATGTGCATGCGTATGTGCCTTACATAATGTTGACCATTGTGAAAAATAAAATGAATTGAAATTGAATAGCAAACACAGCAAAAAAAAAAAAAAAAAAAAGAACTGTAAACTAATGCTAGCTAGCTTTTGACTGTAATGTTATGTGAGAGAGACTTGTTTAACGGCACAAATCAGTTCACCTAAGTCAGTTCTTTATGCTCAGATTGTATTAAAGTAAAGTCTAACTTGAGTAACAGAGTCTAACTTGAGTAACAGAGCTTCAGACAGAGCAGTAGAGAATAGTTTATGAATTAAATAGTTGCTTTGTTTCATCAAATGCCACAAACCCTACTGGAATCAGTCAACTTTAGAAAGTGGAGCATGTAATCTGATGTGGATGTGTATTACATGTTGGCAAATACACTGCTTGGCCAAAAAAAAAAAGGTCACACACACAAATATTTTGTTGAATTGCCTTTAGCTTTGATAAGGGCACACATTCGCTGTGGCATTGATTTATTTCCATCCAGTGTTGCATTAATGTTTCACCAAGATGTTGCATTGATGATGGTCGAGTGACCGCTGCACAAAGCCTTCCCAGGCATATCCCAGATTCTCAATGGGGTTAAGGTCTGGACTCTGTGGTGGACAATCCATGTGTGAAAATGATGTCTCATGCTCCTAAACAACTCTTTCACAATTTGAGACCGATGAATCCTGGCATTGTCATCGTGGAAAATGCCCGTGCCATCGGGGAAGAAAAAATCCATTGATGAAATAACCTGGTCATTCAGTATATTCAGGTGTCAGCTGACCTCATTCTTTGAGCACAGATTGTTGCTGAACCTAGACCTGACCAACTGCAGCAACACCAACATATTTGCTTAGTTAAATCCAAGTGGTGACATTTTTTGGCCAGGCAGTGTATGATAAACATAAAAACAATAAACATTTGTTTTTGTGTAAAAAAAATTACAATTTTTATTTTACTGCCTCAATAAAAAGAATGGAACAGAACATTTATATCATGATCCGTCTGTCAGCGTAACCATGCTAAACACATCACTTTTGGAAGGCGCTATCACAGGTGTAGGTCCAGTACAGTATGAGGGTCTCACCCATGGAGTACTCCCCCAGCAGGTACTCCTTAGTGTCGCTCTTGCTGCTGTGGACCGTCCTCAGAGCACTGAACAGAGGTCTCCAGCCCGACAGGATCTGAGGAGAACACATCTCCACCAGCTCCCCGATGGAGGTCACCACCTGCACCACAACACACCTGTCACCTACAGTCTACCACCTGTCTGCGCGCACCTGTCTGCATGAACTATCTGACCCTGGAATGAGGCCTGAGTCTCAACTGGTCCTGCACATCTCTTTGCACCTGTCTATACCATAGGCTGTATAATTAAGTGGACTAAGTGAGAGTGACATCACCTACAGCGTTTGGGTCCAGTCAAATGAATCTCATCGAGGTTAGTGGTTACAGGGCTCCATTTTTGGAATTCTGACCGCGAGTATCATAGCAACCTAAGAGCCGAAGGTAACGCAAGGGGCGGGCATTTAGCAAGGCTGTCAATAAAACCTGTCGCTAATGCTAGTGGGAGCGACCTCGAGGAAAGAAGGGGCCTGACTGAAATGAAAGTACCAGGATCACATAGAATGAGCCTATACGAACATTTTAAAACCAAAATGACGAGCCTGACAGCAGCATTTATGGAGAGAGGGGCAACAGTTTTCTAATGTAAAGTGAACTAGACCCAGAGTTGATGGAGCCAGAAGTGTGTCCATGATCACTTCCTATATGGAATGCAGCGGCTAGCAGGTTAGCTATGTCCATTTATATATACAGTTTATGATCTGTATGCATCTGTCTGTCCCTGGTGCCTTTCCACGTGTCTCACCTGGTCCTGCACATCGTCGTCGCACAGCTCCAGTTGCATGATGTGTTCAAATGGCCTGAACAAAGCCTCGTTGAAGTGGAAGTGGGGGAGCTCAGCCCAGCTGCTCAGAACCTCTGTGAGCACGTCATGGAGGAAGGACACGGCCTTCTGGGATACATGCCGCTCCGAGTGACACGCCGCCTAGAACACAGCACTGCTAACTCAGCTACATTATAGAAGAACATACAAGTACATATACTGCAGGCAGTTCTGACCTCCACCAGGTGGGGTGCTACCACGCTCCAGGCTCTCATCATGTGCAGCAGAGGGCGCCTCTTGTTCCTGACAATCCTCAGCATGGACTCCCCCAGACGGAACAGATGGAGAGCCCGGTCCTGAGTGGACTTGGCCTCTCCTGAAAACAGATGAGAAATTATGAGATGTTCTTGTGAGTCAGATGCTAAGGCTGCTCATCCAGTGGAGGATTACATCACTAGTTGGACTCTGACAAGAAAAACTAAAAAAAAAAGGAGTAAGCAGATATAAGTCTCAAAAATGGGCAGTTTCATTAGTGGAATGCAAGTTTGTAATGTGATATTTTTGGCAGATTTAGCATTTTCAAAACAAAACGAGGTAACATGGTGATCTAAATGTTTTGTGTTAGCAGCCAATACCCCATAGAAGTAAAATACAGCCTAAACAAAATAAGTAAGTAAAAGTAAGTAAAATAGAATAGAAACAGAATCCAGTATGATCCATCAAGTACAAAATTGTAAAGTTTAGTCACCTTACCTGGAAGATTGCATAAGTATTGTTATTGATATAGGGCAGATACATGTATCATTAAGTGTGCACAGCTAGACTAATCTGGTGTGATTTAATACCTAATTTCACAACAGTTATGCAGGCACAATGTCACAATTCTAACTGTGTATTGGGAAGTACCGGGCATGGCCAGGGAGTAGTCCCCAGTGTCCGTGACAGAGGAGAAGAGCTGGGACTGAGATGCTCTGCGCAGCTGCTGCAGGAAGCCCACCAGAGCCACCAGGTTGAGCTGTGTGGAGGCCTCCTCAAACAGCCTGAGGAACACAGGGGAAACACACAGAACGCATGGCTCATTATTAGTCCTGCACATTTAGCCAATATTGTAGCGTTCTGGTGTAGGGAAACATGCCAAATTTCTTCTGGGTGTTTATTTTCTGAATACAAGGGCTACTTTAGACCATAACCCACACCAAAACAAGAGCAAAACAACAGCTCCACCATAGACTGTATACATAAACATAACACTAACTGCCGTGTACCAAATAGAAAGTGATCACAGGCGCACTTCCGGCTCCATCGACTATGGCTCCAATTCACTTTCCATTGTAAAATTGTCACCCCTCTCTCTGTTACTGCTGCAGTGAGACTCATTATTTTAGTCTTCTTTGTAGTAACCTGCTCTACATAATATTGTATTTTTATTTCCCTATCGTGTCCGTAAATCAAGATATGAACATTAATAACAGACAAATCAGGTGTCTTCTTTCCCTCAACGTCACTTCCGCTAGCATTAGCAACAGGTTTGATTGACAGCGTTCTTAAGTGCTTGCTCCCTGCTAAACTAGTGGTGTGGGCGAGAAGGGGCGTTACCTTCAACAGCCTGGCTCTGGATTGGCTCTTTGTTTGCTATGATACTCGTGGGCGGAACTCAACTCCAATTCTCCCCGTAACTGCTAGCCTCGAGTTTCATTTGACTGGAGCGGGACGCTAGTCCACTTCTTTATAGAGTCTATGGTCTCAACTCATTAGAGCCAGTCTCCAAAATAGACCAGTCATTGACAAACAGAACATTCACATCAACTTATCGGCATAGCAACCATGTGTCACATACAAAAGCAGTTACATTAACAACATATAAACAATTACAAGAACAACAGATGTCCACCCTGAACTAAACATGAAATATCAGATCATTACAATATGTTACATCACGTGTTGGTTATATTCAGGAAATAGGGCACATAGCTGTGGAGTTGTACCTTCTGACTTAGTTAAAATAAGACATGTTCTTTGGGCGATGTGAGATGTGTGAGAGTTTAGGTCTGGACTGCTTTCTCTCCAACTTTCATAAAACAGCATTTTATACCTTCAATGGTTGCATTGAAAAGGTTTCTAACTGTAAATATTAGTGAAAGTGTCGTGTCCATCTGTTGCAAACTTTGAATGTAAACAGTGCTTATGTAAGAGATGATCTGGAGATTAGCACTCCTCCATATTTACAGCAGTGTGTGTGTGTGTGTGTGTGTGTGTGTGTGTGTGTGAGAGGCTCAGGAGATTTCACTTGTGACAGCCTTTTGACTGAATCTAGTCTCCTAAAGTCTTACATCACATATTATCGCATATTATTAGGGCCTCGCCTGTCTGCACAGGGCCTCACCTGTCTGCATAGGGCCTCACCTGTCTGCATAGGGCCTCACCTGTCTGCATAGGGCCTCACCTGTCTGCCTGTGTGGACAGGGTGCACACAGCCTTAGCCACGCTGCTCCCACTCAGCAGACTGCCTCCTCGGAGGTCCAGCCCTTTACCCCTGATGCCCTCCCGCAGCAGCTCCTGGATGGATAATGGCTGGATGACAGGCTGACTGAGGCCCAGCTCAGATGCCTCAGAGCTGGGCTCAGTGCTCAGCTCCAGCCCCTGGTCCACACTGGAGCTGTGGAGGGTCTGTGTGATGGTGGTGAGGGAGGAGGGCTGCGAGCTGTCACTAAAGTGACTGCGCTCCAGAGAGCCGATGTACTCCGTCACCCTGCAACACAGGACATGGGGTTTAAACCATTAAACAGTTATACAGTTACTGTTGTACTTTTTCACTTGAGCTTGTTTGTGCAAACTATCAAGTGTGATTCACTGAAGGCATTAGTTGCCCTCTGCTGGCAGCAGTGTGTAAGAACCATGAAAATAAGTATTTTAGCCACCGGTATGCTATCAAATGAATGCCATGAAGGCTTTCTGAAAGCAAACTTGGTCCACACAAGAGTACATTGTACAGGACAAGAGCATTGTATCAGAGGTACACTTTAGAACATGGGTGTGAGGGTCAAACCGTGCCTAAAGATGTGAGGCCAGCAGTCATGGTTGTGGCTGCCCATCTCCAGCCCCACGTTGAGGATGGCGTCCATGCAGAGCACATGGGCCGTGTGCAGACGGACCCCGGGGCCCCGCATCTGCTCCAGCCTCTGCTCCATACGCTGCTTCACTGAGGAGACACACACATAATAGACAGGAGGGGCTCATCATTTTAGCAGTGAATGATGACCACACCCGCACAGATTCTCTCCTTATGTCTACCTTGTGTGATTGCGTCCCCAATCTCCAGCTGCTCCCTGTCCTCCCGCTCCTCCTGCACACAGGACGCTGCAGCCATCTGAGCCAGAGCAGAGGCGCAGTGAGCAGCCACTCCTGAACAAACACACACAGAGTAACTTTGTTACGTCACATTCGTGAGACTATAGAACAAACAAATTCTCTACAGTAAAAGAGATTTCCTTTATATTTGATTGGTTTGATTGACACATTTTTTAAAATGACAAAATATTAAAAGCACAACTAGATAATCTTGAATGAAAACTGTCAGTTGTGTCATGATATTTTTCTTACCAGTTCCAAGATAATTTAATATGAAATTATAAAACAAATCTAAAATAATGAAAAAGGCAAGATTTGTGATTTTTACTGTATCCCAGACAGAAGTGATTTCACAATTTCAGTTTGTGAAATAGTAAAATAGAGGAATAAATAATTTCATTATAATTTAATTTCTTGTGTTACAATTATTTCTATATTATTTGATTTATGTTTTATTAAGTTTGGTGTATGTGTCCATCCTGACCCGGCCGGTCAGGATGGATGGATATCTATCTATCTTTATATATATACATATATATATATATATATATATATATATATATATATATATATATATATATATATATACATATACATATATATATATATATATATATATATATGTATATATATATATATATATATATACACACACACACACACACACCCCCACACACCCCACACACACACACACACACACACACACACACACACACCCCCCACACACACACACACACACACCCACACACACACACACACACACCCCCACACACACCCCACACACACACACACACACACACATATATACACATATATACATATATACATATATACATACACATTAGAGATTTGGCCTGTAACATGTAGCAAAGCATGAATATGCAAGGCTCATTATACAAACTGTTTTCCAAATGCATTAATTAAATTAATAATTCATTAAATTTCAGTTAAATAAACACAGCAGAAAAACTTTGAGCAAGATTTACACTTACCTATTTTAATATAATTTGGTCATTTTCGGCGGACTGAATTAATAAGCCCAAAGGGCCGTGTGTGGCCTCCAGGCAAACGGGCCATAGTTTGTCCATGTCTGATCTATATTTATATCCAACATTATTACCTTTATAGTTTATTTACCTAATTCATCAGTTTTCTTTCTCTCCACCAAAGAACCCCATGAGTTGCAGACATGTTTGTATTTCCCTCAAAAATGGACCTTCATTCACCGCATCACGCGTCTTTATAAAGTCTAGCATCACTTCATTTAAAAAAAAATTCTTCTCACAATAACCAGAACTAAAACATAATATTGTGAGATTTCTTGTTAGTATTAGTGTGTGTTGTCAGACCTAGGGCACAGCTGAGCGCGGCGGCCTTGCGGAGCCCGTCGAGGCTGAGGCAGATGGCGTCTCTCTCCCTGTGGCTCTGCTCCTCTCGGCCCTCGGAGCCCAGGATGAAGGACAGGCCCCTGGAGCTGCCCGCCATGCGCCCTGTCAGGGGGGTGGACAGCACCTCCATCAGGTTCTTCCACACACCACTCAGGAGAAAGCGGGCGAACACTGAGCCTGAGGAGAGGGACAGAGACAGAGTCAGATGGTGCAGATCATTTTACACTTTTAACCCAACCTTAATCAAGGAAGACACCAGCCTTGGTTTGTTCACTTTTATTATAAAGAAAGCAATCAATCATGTTTAAAGAGGGGGTATTATGCAAAATATATATATTTTTAAGATTTCTACCATGTTATAATACTGTTCCCTCATCAAAAACATGCCTGAAGAGGTTCTAGATGTCATCCATGCATCTGAGTATTTTAGTGATCTCTCTCAGGCCCTATTTGAACCCTTTGAACGCTGAATCCTTACAGTTAGCTGTAAGATTCTGTCCAATATCCCCCCACAATCCTACATCACCTGTGCTCCCACATGAAAATTCTCCATGAATATCCAAAAACATGATACAAAGCTGTACACAGCAACTTGACAAACCTGACGTTATGTGCAGTAGTTTCATTAGTGGATTGTGTTGTGTTAGCGCTCTAAAGGGGGAGTAACTTTGATCTGATTGCTCATTACCAAAATCCCAACATAGTGCCCGATCATGAAATCTGTCCAAATGTGCTTGTGTTTACTCTAGTATCATGCTTGAAGATCTACCAGAAGATTTGATGGTGATTCAAACCACCAGCATTCAGATCAGTGGGCAAACACTCTGACCAACTGAGCTACTGTGTTGAGCTTAATGTGTAGTATCCTTTCATTTGTTGCCCATAATCAAGTACAAAAAAATCAAATATATCAAAACTTCAATGCTCTTGTGTATGCTTTCTCTCTCTCTCTCTAGGCCTTACGTTTTCCCACACAAACCTGCCATGACAGTGTCACAGGTGCTTTTATCAGAGGAGAGAGGAGATTGCACAGATGTCCTCCTGATCAGCTGTCCTCCGATAGCACTGCTGCCCAAACCGTCAATATCTATGAACACATCATACAAATTAACATGTTTTATTCTTAATAAGCTGTGCACCGGAGTATTGTGTCCAGCGCCTTACCCATGAGCATGGTGATGAGCGGCAGACGGTGGTCCTCAGGAGAGCCGTAGTACCCTGCCTCGGCCAGCAGGTTGCGTTCTAACAGCTGCTGATAGAGCTCCTCTATCCAGGCCTGGGACAGAACCACCAGCACCCCACTGCTCTGGACCAGACGCACAAACTCTTTCTGCACACGCACACAGGGACGCGGCACATGGGGAGCAGAGAGAGAGAAAAAAATTACAAAAATGAAAGTGTAAAATATAATCTGTTCATTTTACATAGCATTTTCCAAGATAATCACTAATGCTGGAACTACTGACAGGGCCCCCTTTTTTCAACCAATCAGACACATTGTTACTTAGAATCATGAGAAACCAGCTGCCTGACACTATCCCAGACATGTGATTCTGTGTCATGGTGCATTTTTAAGATAAAAAAATTAAATACCAAGCAGAGATAGAGCTATCAAGCTCTACCCCCCCCCCCCCCCCCACACACACAGTTTAAGCTCACTGGATGGAAATAAATCTTGTGACATTGCAGAAGTTTATCAAAACAATGCCACAGTGAATGCGTGCCACAGTAAAAGCTAAAGGCGGTCCAATGAAATATCAGGAAATATTAGAGTATGCGACCTTTTTTTTTGGCCAGGCAGTGTATATGAGTATAAAGTACCAGGCTGAGTACAGGGGGCAGTATTCTCCTCCTGTAGTGGTCTGCACACAGGAGCTTGAGGTTGAGCAGCAGGGCATAGTAGGACACCAGGTACAGACCATCGGCGTTCATCAGGGACTGGCAGCTCAGAGTGTCCCCAGACTCCAGGCCTGGAGAGTGGATCCCCCCTGAAGAACAATGTTAATAATACACATATTTATCACTATTATTTGTACATTAAACAAACTGAAATTGTCACTGAACGATAGTCTTTAAGAGTAAATAGAGTGTCACGCATGCCCACAGACTGTACATATAAATGGACATAGCCAACACGCTAGTTGGCAAATTCCAAATAGAAAATGCTCGTGAGTGCACTTCCGGCTCCATCGAGTCTGGCTCCAGTTCACTTTGCATTGGAAAACCGTCGCCCCTCTCTCTGTAACTGTTGCTGCTCTGAATATTCATAACAGATAAATCAGGCATGTTCTTTCCTCGAGGTTGCTCCCGCTAGCATTAGCAACAGGTCTGATTGCCCGATCCCTGCTAAACCAAAGGAGTGGCCGGGGAAAGGGTGTTACCTTCCACAGCCTCGCTCTGGTTGGATCTTTGGTTGCTATGATACTCGAGATCAGAGTTCCAAATAAGGAACTCAGCTCCAAATTGGCCCCTGCAACTGCTAGCCTCGACGAACTGCATTTGACTGGAGCCGAACACTCACTTAGTCCACTTCTATATACAGTCTATGGTCACAGCACAAAAAAAACTCACACACTGGAGTCACAGCTGGATCCAGTGCAGTCTGAGGCATCAGGTGTGAATTGTCACCTGAGTCACATTTTGATCAAAGCTACTTGGATGAGCGATGAAACGTATTCACTCTTAAAGGAAGATGTAGCCACTACTCTTACAGTTTTAAAACAGATACTACAATCACAACTGACCCTGTGTGTCCAGAGCCTAAACCTGAAGACAGAGACACATACAAGTGTGTCTCATTCTCAGTGTATATGAATTAATGATTAGCTGAAGGTGCGGGTGTTTAAGTAGTGACCATTCAGATCAGATGGAGGCCTTTTAGGTTTAAACCATCTGCTGGTTTTCCTTAAATGTCCATATTACACTGTTTTCAGATCTATGTTATAATGTTGTTTCCTCATCACAAACAGACCTGGAGTTGTGTTTTGTTTCATTCACACATGTTTAACACACAAACCCTGCAAATTTAGGCTGAGTTCTTCTCTCAAACAGAAAACACTCCACCTTGTGATGTCATGTGGTAATACAGGAAGTGTGCCAATGTTTTTAAACTCCACACACCTTCACTAGAATCATTTGGATGATTTCAGCCATGGAATTGCTCATCTCTACTGAACATAAGGTAATAGGTATGTGAAATCTAAAGCTTCATCACATCATAACAGAGAGTTTTGAGCATTTGAAATGCAGACAGACTAATAAAAAGGGTCACTCAAACATGTGTGCATGAAACAAAACACAACTCCAGGTATGTTTTTGAAGGGTAAGCATTATAACATGGTCTAAAGCTCACAACAGTTAATTTTGTGTAATATGGGACCTTTAACACAATGTGAAAGAGAACTAGTCTTGTATTATCAATAATTGTTATATTTTTTATATTTCTTAACCCTTAAACATGTTAAAAGTCTGCATAATTGTGTAAATGTGATATTTAGAGGGAGTTAATCTGTAGTGTCCTGGGGGATCAGCAGAAGTGTTGAATTCATTAGACCACTTTGCACCGAGCATGCTAACCTCCCACAGGCTAACTAGCACTGATGCATCATGGGATATGTCTCGGAGGGAGAACTGTTAATTAAGAGCTCTGCCACACAAATGCAGTGACTACAGCAGCACTGTACTGTGTGAGTGTCCAGGGAAGAGGGAGGTAGATAATACTATGAAGGGCTAATGCTACAACTGTACAAGTATTGCCATCAGACGTCGCAAGGACAAGAGTGGAGCAGTTAAAATAAGGCTACAAATGTCTGCTAGGTATTGCCAATGCTTTAGTGAGGGCGATTTGAGAAACTAAATGAGGTTCAAGAAAAAAATGAGGTGACACCTTATGACATCAGCAAGTGGAACAGAGCGTTTTGACTTGTTGAGCAAACCTGCGTATTCAGTCAATCGCCTTCTTATGTGAATGAAACAACACACTAATCCAAATATTCTTTTCACAAGGAACAGCATTAGTACATAAAGAGAATATTTATTTATAATATAAAGAGAATTTGAATATTTCTGAACGGTCTGTGCCTCTTATTTCTGTCAGATGTACCTCATATATAAAATCGTTAATACATTTAAAATATGATTAAAACAAAACAAAAAAGTTATTATTTATTGCACAGGCATAACTAGAATGACTCCATGACCTACCGGCCTGCAGCCCAGAGCAGAAGGTGGAGGAGAAGTTCTGTAGACTGGAGTCCACCTCTGTGGCCGTGGACAACCCCAGGAGTCGGGGCAGCAGAGCAGAGAGCGACTGCAGGAAGAGGCGCGCGCTGTGTTGGTCAGCCTCTTGGTGGCGCAGCAGTTTGAGAGAGAGCGCTGCCGTGCGGAGGGAGCGGTGACCTGGGCAGTCCCGTGGGGTTTGCTCCTCGTCGGCCAAGGACACGTTATCAGAGCCCATGTCCGACACGTCCGACCGGCCAGAGTCCTTCTCCGCTGCCATAGAGTACTGATCACATGAGTCCAGCTCTGTGCGGGATAGGTCCTGCTCCTCCATACTGACCACAGACAGGAGACAAGACGCCATTACCACAGCACAACCCATACAATACATGCATAAGCAAAAGTCTAAGTGAGGGTATTTAAAGAGGGTACTTAATGAGGGACTATTATACAAATCGACTTTTTGGAATTTTCTAACATTTTATAATGTTCTTCCCTGAAGAGTTTTAGATCTGTGCATGTTTGAGTAATTATATTTACATTTACATTTACATAGATACAGCAGCAGTAAACAGTATCTGCTAGCGTTGTAGATATAGTTTTATTACTGAAACAATTCTTGGCATCAAATATGTATTAAACCAACTATATCTGCAGTCTCTAGAGAATTTATAGATGTTTTAGATTTGTTCACACAATTTACTAATGTTCTGTTAATTGTGTGGAGTTAATATGTTTAACTGAGATCCAGGAGCACGACCACGCCTCAAGCTCCTGTTCCTCTCCAGCAAACCACGGCTCACTTCAACCACACCTCTAATCACCCAGAAGCCCTCTCTCTCGACCTCTCCCTCCCATAGATCGGCTGAGACCCATTCCCGGGTCTCGACACAGACTCCACATCTATCCATATAATTTATAAATATCTTTATTGTATACCATTCTTGTGGTGTGCTCCTTGCTAGTGAATTAACTTTTATATTTCTGAAATGCAAATATTTTTGTGTACAAATTATCTTAACTGGACAACAGGAAGAATAGTGGGAGCTTGTCTGCGCTAATGGGGATCCTATCAATAAAAAAACAATGGTCACATTTTTATATGGCGCTTTTCCACCTTCAAGACACTTAAAGCACTTTATATCAAGGAACCACTCACCCATTCACACACACATTCATACACCAGTGTACACAGATACTGGGGATGAGGTAAAGTGTCCTGCCCAAGGACACAACAACAGCATTCATCTGTGGCAGGTGGAATCACAATGCCAACCTGTGGGTCAGTGGACCTGATCGCTCAATCAGTAATGTTTAGGTTGAGAGCGGGATTCGAGCTACTAACTTTCGAATCAGTGGAGAAACACTGTACCAAGAGAGCTACTGTCGCCCAAAAAATAACCAATATGGTAATTAGCATGAACAATATAATCCTCATAACGAGTTAAGTTCTGTTATTTTATTCTATAATTTGATATAATTTCTCATCTGTACCTGAAGTTGCTCTCGCTGTAGCGTGCTGATCCTGTCCCGTGATAGCCCCGCCCTCTCGACTCCACAGAAAGGAAGTTGGTGATGTCGGGGTAGACCAGGCCGTGACTCCTCTGCAGGACGTCCGGAGGCACCACCCCTCCTACAGCAGCAGGCCTGTCTCTGTCCCCCTCTGCCCTGTCCTCCTCTCCCCCCCGACTCTGGTCCAGTCTTGAGGTCAGCTGCCTTCTGAGCTCCTCGTCCTGACTCATGCAGGACGATGGAGACGGGATGCGCACCTACAGGAGAAACAGTTTTTTCAAATTTAGGTATTTGACTCATAAGAAACAGATCTAACCACTCAACCAATGATGTTTATATCAGTGTAATCCCTCAGTCACCCAGGTATGATCCATAGTAAAAGCGGTATATATGGTGTGTGTATGTGTATGTGTATGTATATGTATATGTATATGTATATGTGTATGTGTATGTGTATGTGTATGTGTATATATATATATATATATATATATATATATATATATATATATGTGTGTGTGTGTGTGTGTGTGTATATATATATATATGTGTGTGTATATATATACACATACACACACCATATATACCGCTGTCCTCTCAGTAATAAACACACATGGAGTTGTATTTTGTTTCATTCACACTTGCTTTATTAGTCCAAAGTTGTCTGTGCTCTCAAAAATGCTCAGTTTACATTTTGTCAGTTTTATTATGTCATAGGTAAAGCTCCTGACTTCTCCTGCAGAGTTTTTAAGTCCATAAACCATGACAGGACTCTACGCTCAAACTGTGTTTTCAATGAACGCATGGCTCTGTTAGAATAGCATTCTTTCACCTCCCCTCCCTAATGTGTACCTCCTCCCCGCACTCCTCGGGTGTGGTGCGCTCCATCGCCTCCTCCAGGTCGAGTGTGGTGTGCCCGGTCTCCGTGGTGATGCTGATGCTGATGTCGGGGCTGGGCTCAGAGCTGGGGTGCCAGGGTGGAGGCTGGGCAGACAGCACGTGCCTCTGCCACCTGAAGTCCGCCTCGTTGATCTCCATGGACTCTCGCGTGGACTCTGTGCCCTCCTTCAGCTCATCCAGGCGCCGCAGCAGCACACGTGCCTACACATGACAGTAGGGCTGGCATCAACTAAAGAAACTCTTGGTCGATTAGAGACGTGGTTTTCTGTTTGTCTTGTCCTTGTTTTATGTTCAAATCATAGACTGTATATATACATGGTTCAAATATGTGAAGCATCTTTGATTTATAAAATATAAAACTCATTTATCTTACTGTACACATGAACTTTCAGTAATGTACTAACCTGCTCAGGCTGAATGCCGCGTCCCTGTGACAGCTCCTCTAGCGCCCCCAGCAGGGCGCACACACAGGACACGGAGGAGAAGCAGGCCTCCACACCTCCTTTCACACAGGCCTCGCTCATGCCGTCCATCACCCTGAGGAGCACAGAGGAACCCATGAGGCACGCAGCATCACAAGCAAACACCTGCACCATGTACCAGTGGCTCACAGCTTCAGAAGGTCCAGGTGGGACTTCCTCTTGGAGAATGACCTCTTTCTGGGCTCGGGCTCGGCCACACAGGGACCGGCCAGATCCAGGAGACGCTGAGGACTGCCCAAGATCTGCACCGATAAGAAAAAAAACGTACTAGGCTGTAGGGTCAAAAGGCCTGACAAGATAATTACTAAAGCGACTTAGAAATATATTATAGCACTTTTCCACCTTCAAGGCACTCAAAGAACTTTACATCAAGGAACCACTCACCCATTCACACACAAGTGTACACAGATACTGGGGGCGAGATGGGTTCCCACAGAATTTAGCTGGACTCACACTGTCAACCTGAGATGTGACCACTCATTGATATTTATGTTGAGAGCAGGATTTGAACCACCAACCTTCGGATCAGTGGACAGACACTCTGCCAACTCAGCTACTGTTATCACTCAATATATGACAGATAGAACAATATTTTTGGGAGTCAGTATTTATTGTGGTATTAGTGTAGGAATTGTTGTTATTTTTTCTATAGTATAATAAGATTTGAGTTGCAGAGGGAATAAATTGAATAAATAAGTTCTATGACCCATTATTGATACAAAGTAAGTACTTACGTGTTTCATTCTGCTGTTTAATTAAAGTACCTCATGTTTTTTTTTTATTTGTTTTTTTTTATAAAACTGTACATTTACAATAGTTTGGGGAATAATCATTTTAATGTTTCATGTCTTTTTATAGATCAGAAACTTAACAAGGAAAGTCTCGTAAAGTAACATTTTTATACAGCTCCACGCTTTATAAATGAGACAGAGGTACTGCAGCTCTCCAAATTAATTCCATTGGGAGTCTATTTTTGCTGGACGCCGGACTGACCGCAGCATTTTGCCTTAATAAATGAATGGTTATAGTGTGAATAGATGGTCACTTCAAAGGCACTGACAACAGCACAGCAGTTTGTTTTTTATAAATAACAAGAGCAATTTTTTACTACCCTGATGATTCATTTAAAGGTTTCTGAGACTGCAGTGTATTTATGTAAATAGTCCTGACCTCCTTCATGATACGGATGGCCTCGGTGCGGTGCTGAGGAGGGGGGTACAGCAGGATCCTGTGGTACAGCGACTGGAGAACGGGCTTCATGGACTCCACGCAGCTCACCAGCCGCACCAGCTCTGCGGCGATGTAACACACGGTGCGCACTACCGGGGCCGTGATGGAGGGGGCGCTAGAGGAGCAGCCTGACCCTCTGCCCTGGTCTGACACTCCCCCAGAAGAAGAGTCCAGCTCCAGGCCCACTGGTCAAAAAAGGGAGGGGGGGCAGGGTTAGCAGTTTGACTTAGCTGCTAATCATGCTGCTAATGCTAATAAACAACTATAACAATGTATTCAATTACAACTATAAGCCATTTTCACGACACCACCAGACTAGCTCTGGTTGTCTCAAGAGTGCAGATGTTTGCCATAGACCAACACCCATCGACACACCACATCAATACCAGGCTAGATGGTTGAAGCGTCTTGCCCAAGGACACAACAACCGTTTCCACTAGAGCCAAGTACTGGAGGATATGTCCGATAAAAATAGGTTTTTGTCCCAAAGGTTAACATATACAAGACTTTTAGGCTTGACTTAAATACATTTACTGGAAAGTCAATAGTTATTTTAAAATATGTATTATTATTATTATTGTTATTATTGTTTTATTATTATCATCATCATCATCATCATCATCAATATTATATTTTTAGACTTATCATCTGTTTGTTTTACAAACATGATTCTTCTGGTAAACTATTTACACTGTATGTAAAGTCTATAACATCCTCTCAGTGATGATCCATCGGGAGCTTTCTGTTCACTGCGCCTGTTCAAATACTAACTTCCCCATGGAGCTGGTCAGGCCTTATCGTGAAAAGGAGAGGCTGTTAGACACTATTACAACAAACCTGACCATTTAAAATGAAATAAGTGATTGGAAAATAGTTTAAATAGCTCATCGGTACCTAGAGTGAGTCTGTCTCTCTCTAGCGTCCCAGTGTGGCTGTGGTGAGAAGTGATGGTTTTGTCATTGACGGGATTCCCCATGATGGCCACCAGGGATGGGCACAGCTGCTTCCTGGAGGGAAATGAAACAAAGACTCTCTTAATCTTAAGCACCCTGATGCACTGCATGCTGTGCGTGAAACACTGACATTCAAATTGGGATAATCTTTTTAGGGATGGAAAGAGTGATTAAATTGCCTCAAGACTCTTTACAGTTGGCACGGGCATGAAAGATTTATGCCTCGCTCAGGCTCTGGAGAGTTGCGTATCTTTGAGCAGCTGTAGTTAAAAGACTCCTCCATTTAGACACTTGCAGTTCACATATTCAGACAGAGAACACTTTACGAAATAAAAACTGGGGCAGAGTTTAGTGATAGAACCAATATCCACACTGATAATCAGTGCTAAAGTTGGACAACGTGGAACATGCAGTGTTTTACCAACTTAAACATTGTTAGAAAAAGATCCACAGAGAGATATTTAAGCCTTGTTCATCCAGCAGCAGTGAGCGGAGAAAGGGGAGGAACCAGAGCGACAGACAGAACAGAGGAACAGACCCAGGTTTAGTCTAATAATTTCAATAATAAAAATGAAGTGTAAAAAAACATATTATATATTGACTACATTGTAATAATCAGGAGTGATGATATGGAGATTTACTCAGTAGAATTGTGTTTAAAGCATAAAGGTAGTTTAATGGCCGTGAAAATGACAATGATTTAATATAGTCATTTTTATAACTGTCAACACATAAAACCCTTTCGCAACACAATATATAAAACATTCAACTAATTCAAAATTGTGAGTTGATACAATTATTGCAAATTATTTTAAAATCTCGTCTTGTCTCGTTTTCATGAAAGTTCTATCTCGTCCAACCCCTAATTTTTTCCATAATCAAGCTCCAACCTGAAATGCTCATGTTTACCTGCTCATGTAACAAGTTAAAGGATGAATGAAACCACAGAGTTCTGGTGCCAGCCTTACCACACGAGGTCAGTGAATCCTCTGGACAGGTGCATTGTGGGAGGACAGCTGCTGAGCATGGACAGAATACACTCCAGGTAGAGCAGCTGCAGCAGAGGGTTATCACTGCGGATAAAACAAACACACGTTTTTTGTTGTTGTTTTTTTTCAGATTTCACTGTGTAGAAAACAGGTGCACACATGTAACACACAGGAGAGCCTCATAGCCCTGTGCACAGTACCTGTCCACTGACTCCAGCTTCTCACAAAACACAGTGAGAACAGTGACCACGTCCTCACACAGGGCCTGGCTCGTGGGAGAAATATCTGCAACACAATAACACATGTGTTAGGTCCACTTTAAATACAGAAGAGTTTCATCAGTGTAAGTAGTGCTATCACTTTGATACTGTAGGTACTTTACAAACTCCATCATATTTGTGTAGTACTACGCAGCCAGAGTTTGAGTGAGCCACTGTTTACAAAATTCTAATCATCTCTGAAGCCAATATTATCTTTAAGCATGAACACCTTTTATTAAAACCACTTTATTCATTACTCTGGTGAAGGATTTCTAGAGACGTCAAAACTGTTGGTGTCAATAATTCAGAATATCTGCTCCATAATGAAAAGAACACTTTTGTCTTATTTTATGTTTGTATTAAAGGTTCTATATTACTCAATATAGATTCTTGTGCGTTTTAATCCAGTTTATAAGGAGTTGTGTTTTGTTTCATTCACACATGTTTGAGTAACACTTTTTTAATAGTCTGTCTACAACTCCAAAACTCAAAATGCATAGATGTAGTTTTCAAGTTAACAGCTACCTTTTACTTTTAGTTGAGTAGATATTATTAACTCCAGAGCTAAAATCATCCAAATGATTCTAGTGAAGGTGTATGGAGGTTAAAAACAGAGTGGAGCACTTCCTGTATTACCAAACAACATCAGTGTTTTCTGTCTGAGAGAAGAACTAAATATGCAGGATTTGTGTGTTAAATGTATGAATAAAACAAAACACAACTCCAGATATGTTTGTAATGAGGAAACAACATTATAATAAAGATAAAATAGAGTATTATGGAGCCTTTAAGGAAATAAATTCTGTGTTCAGTCTCTGCGCTGTATCAGTTGATATCAAGTATTGGCAGACACTTTAAGCTGTAAATCACTTAAAGTTGGAATTGGTATCAGAAATGAAGCTGGCTTCATGCATCCCTAGAAATTTCAGTTTATTGTCAAAAAATATGTATCTGAAAACTTTGGTTCAAGTTGACCAAAATTCCATCAAGTGTCATGTGTGCGTACCTTTCCTCTGCAGTGGCGGGGCTGTCACCTCATCTCCGTCTGCTCCCTGAGGACCAGACAAACACAGGCCTATTCACAACAGTGCGTGTGTGTGCGTGTGTGTGTGTACAAGGTTTGAAAGGAGTGAATTTTAAACTGGTTCTGTTAATACCACATTCTGTGTTATGGGAGCTGACGATATCGTAAACGTCATCACAACAAAGTGTTGCATGCCGTTGGCCCCCGCCTATGGATAGCTTCAAATCACATGCGCAAGCTGCAGATTTTTGTATTTTTCTTTTGTACTAAAATGACTACACAATGCTGCAAAATTCTACGAGTACCGATTAAGAATCTTTTTGTTGAGAAACAAGTAAGTACATCTCACTGGGCATGTACTGGTGGAGGTGAAAACAGGAGTTGATCAGTAAAATAGTGTCTTGAAAATAAGAGATTACAGATTAAAGATCACTCCAAATACAACTTCAGGGGCTCAATGAGAAGAAACAACCAGAACATGGTTAAAAGCTCTGAAAAGTGAATTTTGCAGAATAGGACTGATTTAACATACTTTGATCAATTAACTATGTTTTATATGAAGGAAATAAACCCTATTACTCTGCATTGGTTGATATTGGGGATCTGTGGATAGTTAAAGCAACACAGTGTAACTTTCTGGAGGTTGCACATCAACTGCATGATTCCCAGAAAGTTAAAGCAAAAACTTCTTCAGAACAACCTCCAATTGGTGATCGAGATATTTTATGCCATACCGTGGAATATTACAGCCAAATAAACAACTCACAGCAAAGATGCATGCGTTTCATGGCTTTAATAAACAAAAGATGATTTGTTTTAGTCAATAGCTAAGGTAAGCCAATCTATTAAAATAAAAATAAGAAGAAGTTTGGATATTTCCTTCTAAACTGTGACCCTTCCATAGAGTTACACAGGCCCCTAATCTCCTCTGAAATAATGACATCACATTATAGAACGTGAACGTGATCTTCTGGGCGAAAAAACATTGGGATAAATCTAAACTTCACAATAGGCTGGGCTGATAGACTGCCCAGAGCTGTTGTGGCGGTCTGATAAATGGCCTTTGTGTTTTTTAATCAAGTCTTTCATAATCCTTCAGGCTTTCCTCCCTCTCCATCTGAATGTATCGATCATGTCGTCTTCTCAGAGCAGCGTTTAATAACTACTCCTGCTCCCGATCAATACTCTGCTATTACCTAAACAGTCCCTCATCATCGCTCACTTCGTCTATAAACAGGACAGACAGCAGTGTGTAAGAGACCGCCCCCTTTAGTCAATGTCCCATTCATTTTTCTCATAGACTTAAAAGTTAATTAAAAGTTTGAAGCTTGCTCGGGGCTAATTGGTCATGTAGTAAATAAATGCCATCAGTCCAAGATATTAAAACATTCATTAGAAGTGTTTTTGGACTGAAAACAAACATTACCTACCACAGTTTTTTGTTAGCGATTAAGAAAACACAATTGGAACAGTCTAAATACAACTTCAGAGGGTCAATGAGAAGGAAATAACTAAAACATGATTAAAAGCTCTGATTCAATATTTGATTTTTTTGAAAGGTCTATGGTAAAAATTAATGGGAAACAGTACCTCTTGTCTGTGGCGCAGCTGTAGAGCCAGGTCTCCCAGGATCTGGCTGAGTGTGGCTCTGACCGCTGTGTTAATGCTCCTCTGGTGACCGCTCGCCTCGTACGTCTCCATGCACACCTACACGCAGAAGAACGTCAGTCGATCCATGTAACTTTACCTCTGATGGGCAATTTATTTATTACAAGTAAAAATGATCAAGGGCCAATCCAAAGTCGTACACATGTTTCTACTACAGAAGTGTCTGCTGTAGAGAGGGGTCTGGGGTGGAGGTTCCTGTATGCCAGAAATGTTGAGGGATCTGGCTGCAGACCTCCACCCAGAGGACCCTCACATGACCTACATCATCCATAGTTCCCTAAAAGTAAATGAACAGTGGCCGTGCCAAAAGGCCGCCAAAGACCACGGTTTCCTGACTGCTTTTTTTCAGTGTAGCATTACAATAAATTAACATTGTTTTACACTAAAAGCAAGTCCAAAGTATTTTCCAAACCTTAACCAGAACAGAGTTGTGCCTAATTTTAAGCAGACACAGGGCCTACGGCAACACACATGGACAAACTACATCTAATATGTCTATGCTATTTACACCCTTTTACATGTGCACTGAGCATTGCACAGTATCTTACACTAACCATAAGGAGGGTTTGAATATAGCGGCGAGAGGTCGCTAAAATGCCCAAAGATGCATGGATGACATCTGAAGCCTCTTCAGGCGTGTTTTTTGATGAGGGGATACCTCCTCTTTAATGTTTCAGTGGATGGTGTGTTGTCACTTAAAAAGGTTAAAAAACACTGATGTAGAGGGCCCTGGAGTCTGGGCTCAAACATAAGGTCAGTTGAACCTCTGCATTTGACCCAACCATGCCTAATGGAGCCTACAATGGGAGCACCACAGTGCAGCGCCCAAGGACACACCTCCACCTCTTCAACTCCATTAACAAGCTGTCCAAACTTATGGAGGTATTGTAAACCATGTTATATAGAACAGGTATTTCAATAATAAAAGTACATCCAGCCCCCGTCACCTCTCCTCTCATGTAATCCAATGAGCTAAAGGACCAATGAGGGGTGAGCCTGCTCATTCTCACATGGGACCAATGTCCTTGGTTTTATTTATGAGGTGCCATCATAAAAGAGCTGAGTTATAACCTTCTTAGCAGACGGTGGCCTGGAGGGACAAAACATGTAAGATGCTTTTCTGCCCCCCTGAGCACACTTTACCTGCTGTAGCTCACATGGCGGGGGCGGTCAGGGTAACGGCCCATATGTCTGTGTGTCTCTGTGGGACACTACACAGCTGCTTATGTGGGCGCTTTGTATAGAAATGACTAAGGAGACATTTAAAGTGTAAAGGACACACAAACACCTAGTGTTACATCTATTACGGGGTATAGCAGTTACCATGGTGACACAGTGCAGACATTTGCAAACACTGTCAAAAAAGTTTTAAGATTGTCCGAAAACTAATTTTTCTCACATTTTCAGGAGCCTGTCAATAGAAGTCCTGTGGAGGAGTTTGATTTTCAACAAAAAGGTGAAAGTGACTCAAAGAAAAACTATTGGCTAATGCTAGCTAGCTTGTGACTGTGATTTTATGTGTGAGAGACTTGTTTAACAGCACAAATCAGCTCACCTGTTGAAGTTCCAACTAAATCAGTGCTTTCTGGTCAGATTGTGCTCAGATTAAAGTCTAACTTGAGTAATAACCATTCAGACAGAGCAGTGCCTACAGTTAGCATCACACCCCCAGGGAATGTTTTAAACCAGTAGAACACTGTAACAGCTATTATGTGGAGTTCTTACCTGAGCGATGCGGAGGATGGAGTCGCCGTTGAGGTCAAAGTTCGGTGAGTAGGTGATGCACAGAAGGACCTATTCAGAGACACAGCCACAGTTACACACAGGCTCTCAGGGACCTGCTGGAGCACCGGTGGAGTGAGGGGGGAGCTGACCTTCATGACCTCCACCTGCAGGTCCTCATGCAGGTTGGGCGTGACCCTCAGAGCCTCCAGCATCTGAGACAGGAGCTGCTTCTCCAACATCTCCACCTCCAGCCCCAGACCTGCCACCAGCCGATCATCACAGAGCAGCTTCTGAAACACAACCACAACAGCATGGAAGTGAACAGGAACGAGAGAGGAGCTGATTAGGCCTGTCACCATAATCACTATATCCACTTATCGTTCAAAATAAGAAAGATGGGACAATATATTTTGGGGCTCAATATTTATCGCATGTACAGTTTCTTTGCAAAAATGGGGAGATTTTTGTTATTTTAGTTGTAATACACAACTTTTATGGGGACTGTCTATTTAAAAGGGTTTGCTTGGTTTATCTTGCTTTATTTTAAAGGGCCCAAATTACGCAGTTTTCTGATCTCTGTTATGATGTTGTTTCCTCATCACAAACATATTTGGTACAGTTGTGTTTTGTTTCATTCACACAAGTTTAACGCACAAATTATTAACAGTCTGTTCCACCTTATGATGTCATGTGGTTATACAGGTACTGTTAAAGGAAAAGAATGTTGTCTGTGCTCCAGTGTGTTTTTAAATTCCATACACTTTCACTAGAATCATTTGGATAATTTCAGCCCTGGAATTGCCAATTTCTACTGAACTAAAGGTAAAAGGAGCTGTTAACTTGAAAACTACCACTTCATGACATCACAAGGTGGAACAGAGAATTTTGAGCTTTGTAGATGTAGACAGACTAAAAATGCAGTATTACTCAAAAATGTGTGAATGAAACAAAACACAAGTCCAGGTATGTTTTTAATCTTAATCACTGGCAAAAAGCAGTTTAAATATCATCGCTTCTCTGTAGCGATATATCGTTCTTCAGAATGTGTTATCATCACAGGCCTATCTAATCTCTGGTAATGTGGATTCAGGGCTCATCTTTTATTTTATTTTTACCATGTTTGTGGTAACACCCTGACTAAAGTTTTTGCATTCAAGCTTCGGCTTTGATCAAACAAAAATAAATACACAAAAAAGTTAATAGAATTTGTATTGTTGCTGTTGACCAAAATATGTGTACTTTTTAATCAATATCACTACATTTACACTTTAATTAACAACATTTGTGTGAAATACTTTCACTTTTTTTTCTTTAGTACATTTTTAAACGGGTACTTAAATATTTTTACCTGAGTAGATTTTTTCATGTGATACTTTTACTTTTATGTGAGTAGCTTTTTACCCGTGAAGCTGCATTTTTACTTAGCTAACAAAATTGAGTACTTCATCCATCACGGATTACTTCATGAAGCTGGTTGCATAGATTGGGACTGACCACCAGGGGGCAGTGCTGGCAGCAGTGAATGGTTCTATGCTCATGCTGTGGGTCATCCAGGATTAAAATAACTTTTTCTCACAATTTGATACTGTGACATTCAAGTACATTCAAGTACATTCAAGTACATTGCATATATGAGCATTAGCAGTGATTTTGTTGTTTGGAGCAAGGAACTCAAACTCACGACGCCATGGCAACCAAACCTGTCCTGTGGTGCAAATGTGGAATAATATGTGACAGTACTACAGTAGTTTTTGTATGTGTTGACAGTGTGTGTATGTGTCTATCACCTGCATCCCGTTGAGAGCGGTCTGTCCCAGTTTGGTGCTCTTGGACTCTAGAGCCATCTGCAGAGGCAGCAGACAGCGCTCCCTACAGGACAAATCAGCACAGCAAAGGATTAGGTTTTCATGTCTATTCAAACTGATGCCAACAAATCACGTGTTCATTTTATTTTTGCAGTGACATTTTTATTAATATTCAGAGCAAACCTATCAACAGTTTAAATGAGGTCTGACATTTAAAGGCACAGTCCAAAGACGCAAGTGTTGTCAGTCAAGAGGATTTAGGATTAAATAGGGGTATTATGCTAAATCGACTTTTTTGAGCTTTCTACCATGTTATAACGTTGTCCTCTCATCAAAAACACACCTGAAGAGGTTTTATATGTCAGCCATGCATGTTTAAGTAATTTAGTGATGTCTCCTGGCCCTATTTGAACTCTCCTTACAGCTGTAGCAGTAAGATTTTGTCTAATTATCCGCCCGCAAGCCTACGTCACCCATGCTCCCACACGACAATTCTCCATAAATATACAAAAACATGATAGAAAACTGTACACAGCAACTTGACAAACCTGATTGTGTTGTGATGGAGCTATGAAGGGGGAGTGATTTAGCACATAGAGGACAGGGAGGGGATACTCAGAGCACAAATTTGTTATGTGTTAGCAGTTAGTACCCCATAAAAATAGCAGTAAATAGAAGTAAAATAGCAGCTCTTTAATAAAGTTGATACGAGTTATTGTATTTTGCCATTTTAATAGCCGCCTATTTCTCATCCATTGTTTTTGTCAAATGCTCTAAATGGTGTTTTGTGTTGTAAAAGTGTGCAGAGTCAGACCTCTTTAGCCTCTTCCTTGTCGTGTCTCATTAAGTGCAGATGAGGGAGTCTGTGTTGTGTTGCTAATAACTACAGGCCTGTCTCTGCTTCGCCTCTGCACTGGATCTAGCTTTTACAATGGTTATAACAGACACTTTTTCAGAAATAAAGATTTACATGATGTTAGGCTGTTTCCTCCACACGTGTTTGGTACTGTTAAAGGAAAGGAATGTCATCTGAGCAAGGTTAAAAAGGACTAACAATCACATCTATACCTGTGTGTCCAGAGTCTTAACCTGCAGATAGAGAAATACATACTGTAAGTCTCTGTGCTGATTGGCTGCAGGTGCTGGAGTTTAGTTAGTGACGCCTCAGATCCGAGAGTCCTTCTGAGTTTAAACCATTGGACTGAATAAGTATGTTTAAATATATATTTTAAGCCGCCATAAAGCCCAGAACAGGACCTTAAAGTTCCTTCATTATCACCTTGCTCTCCGCTGTGGCTTGTGCTCCAGAGGACGTGGCTTGGTGCCAGTTTAGCATCAGACTGAAAATGACCCTGAGACCGTCCTGCCCAAGTCCAGTCCAAGTCCTGCCCATTGCTTTATAAAGACATTACCTCCACCATTATCACTGACATATCAGCTCGATAAATCAGATTTCTCTACGCTCGATTCATTTGACTTTCCAATGCCTTCAAGAGCAGCAGTTGTAGCATAAATAGCAACTTTAGCTAGAAGCATTTTTAGCATTATGAGGCCTTGACTAATATGCACAGTAGCAGTCACTTGTAAAGTCAGCGGGTCCTACTTTGGCAAACTCAGCACTGGAGTTTTTCATAATCCACAAAATGAGTTCAAAGCTTGTTTTTTTTTATCAGTAAGCCATACAGTATAACATTTTGTAATACCGGTAATATCATTTCTGTGGTATAAAGTGTCTCTCCTGGCTTACCGTAGCTTGGAAGGTGGAACTTTGCCTGTTCCATTCTGAAGCTCCAGGGTTTCTGTGGACAAAACAAAAACAACATATTATATTAAAAACGCTGTACCTGATTTTTACTGCCTTAAAAAGGTGAAAAACCATGATGAGTTTATAAGTGCTTTTCACAACTTTCAGAAACCGGCGCGGTGTTTAGCCGTGACGCTAATGCTAACAGTAACTAGCATGCTAACAGGTCAGTTTTTGATTCTTGGACAATAAAATGCTTTATAATTAGACACAGCCAGCGCACAGTGGATTTATTTTGACCTCAAGAGCTGCTTATGGGCCAAGAGAGTTTTTGCTCAAATACATGAAATACGAGCACAGGCCCTAAGACAGTTACTAACAGGGACTTTTTTTTCAATTACATTTTTGCTTTCACATTATTTAAATTGCCTTTCAGGTCATTGTCAGTTGGCAGATGGTCAGGTATGTTCAGGCTATAAGCTACAATCACTGACCACGGTACATTCAGGCACTGTGTGTGGTGCATTCAATGACTGTGTGTGGTACATTCACTGGCCGTGGTGCATTCAGGTACCTGCCTTTGCACAGTCCTATCAGCAGATCTCCACAGAGCAGTGTGTGCTTAAGGCAGGGTCAGGCTGTGTCACATTTCAGGGGCAGGTCATGGAGCAGCACCAAACTCTGCATTTGACTGGTTCTTTTATAGTGTTCTTTTGAGTCGTTGTACACTGTGTACAGTTTGTATTCTGTCTCATAATTGCCAGATTTCACAAGATGAAGAGGAGAAAATGTGTTTAAGAACAGACATTAGAACATATATATTGCATTTGTGTGGCTTTAATTCCCTTTTAAACTTCCTTACACCTTGGGAGATTTCTAACTTAAAACAATGTCTGAATTTGGAAAATACACTTGATAAAGATCAACTCCATTTCTAATGAGGTATTTAGGCGTTGGATCTCCCTCTGCTGTCAGCAACAGGAATGAACAGTTAGAAAGTCCTTATCCGCATGAATGCTATACTAAAAGAGCCATGCATTCATTGTGAACACACTTTGACCACAGAATGAGTTCGGTGATGGATTATGGACTTAAAACCTGCTCAGGAGAAGTCCAGAGTTTTACCTATGATGCAATAAAACTGGCAAAATGTGAATTGAGCAATTTTGAGGCTCAGAGAAGATTACTCTGGATTAATGAAACAAGCTTGTGAAACAAAATACAACTCCAGGTGTGTTTCGATGAGGGCACAACAATACAACGTGGTAAAAAGGTCAATAGAGATGGGTTTGCAGATGTTTTTCCACATGTTCAGGAGGTTGTTTTTGTTCCACTATGTGTTCAACGTTGTGTAGTTCCTTCTGCTTTTTTATGAGAAAATAATAGTGAACAGTCTTTGTTAAAAAACACTGGTTAAAAGTGTGTATTGTTGATGTTCATAAAAAATAAAAATAAAAATAAAAATTGAGATGGATCTATGCACATATACAGTTCATATAATGTTCATAACAATATAACACAGCCACCTGCCTCTCTCCTTCATCCTTTATCTCTCCTTCATTCTTCTCCTGGATCCCTCCCTTTTCTTTCTTTCATCCCTCCTTTGATCCTTCATCCCTCCTTCCTCTGTCGTCCATCCTCCTCCTCCTCCTCTTCCATCCCTCCATCTCTTCTACATCCCTCCTCCATCTTTTTCCACTCCTTCCTCCTCATTTATTCCTCGGTGTACGTCTTTATCACCCCATTATCTCTGTTTCAACCTCAGATGCCAGTGTGGACTCTCCTGTCTGTGAATCACTCTAAACCTATTAGCACTGCGTGATGACCTCAGAGGAGAGCGCCACCACCAGGGAAAAGGGGGGAAAAGGAGGAGGAAGAGGGGCAGAAGACGTGGCACTGTCTGACTCACCGCCCACAGACTGCTCAGAACAAAAACAACACTCAAACTGGAGAAACGTAGAGATTTTTGTGATAAGTATTGAGCTCAGATTTATGTTTATACAGCAGTCTTAAAATCATGAATCGCTTTACATATATGTGTGCTGGGGCAAGACAAAAAGTCAGATACTTTGTTCTTTGCAGAGAACATTCTAATTACACATAATTGATAATTATATACTGTACAGTGTGAACACACAGGTAAAACTGAGGTGTAATTAATACCTGACTTGTGTTCTCTGATGATTATAATTAGTTACATCTAGCCTTTGTATAACTTACATACCATGCTTCTTAAAGTGATATCATTTTAAGCATTATTCATTCACTGACTTGAAGGTGGCACGTTGCTTTTAAAGCCACAGCTGCCCTGGCAAAGACTGATGAAAGAGGGGCAGCCAATCTGCACCACGGGACTCTCTGACCGCAACTAATCGTTCAGAAGAAACAGTGTATGAAAAAAGACAGTACATCTTTTGATATAGATTTTGTGTGAATCCAGCAATCATTTCAATATACTAAGACATGGCAAGGACTAGACCAAGACTGAACCCAGAAGCTGGACAACTAGGTGAACCTTTAAAAGTGACAATGCTCTGTTCCACCTTGTGATGTCATGAAGTGGTAGTTTACAAGTTTTACCTTTTGTTCAGTAGAAATTCCAGATTTGAAATTCCAGGGCTAAACTCATCCAAATGATTCTAGTGAAGGTGTATGGGGGTTAAAAACACAATGGAGCACTCCCTGTGTTACCATATGACATCACAAGGTGAAACAGCCTAAATATGCAGGGTCTGTGTGTTAAACATGTGTGAAGGAAACAAAACACAACTCCAGATCTGGTTGTGATCATGAAACAACATTATAACATAGATCAGAGAACAGTGTAATATGGGCACTTTAATTTGTCTGCAACTCTATTATAAATCGATTTTGTAAAATAAATCACTTTATAATAACTACACTTTAATTAGCTTTAATGAAGCATGAAGGGTTTGGGGTAAAAACTCATTAATAAATGATTTGTTCATTAAGAATTAAGTCTTTGTACTTTATTAAGGCTATTAAAGTGTAGTTATTAAATCAGACATATGCTGTTTGAGTCTGCTCTGTAGTTATAATCTATGACACCCATAGACTTTATAAAGAAGTGAACTAAGTGAGTGTGACGTCACCCATAACGTTTGGCTCCAGTCAAATGAAGCTCATCGAGGCTAGAGCTGTTATATACAAATTTGGAACCGAGTTCTGACCACGAGTATCATAGCAACCAAAGAGTCAATCCAGAGCGAGGCTGTTGAAGGTAACGTCCCTTTCCGCCCACACCACTGGTTTAGCAGGGAGCGGGTGCTTAGGAACGCTGTCAATCAAACCTGTTGCTAACGCTATAGGGAGCGACCTCTGGGAAAGAAGGTGCCCGATTTCTCTGTTATTAATGCTCAGATCTTGATTTACTGACATAATTGGAAAATAACCAGGATCAGCGGGTTAATACAAACATTTTAAGACCAAAATGACATGCCTGACAGCACCAGTTACAGGGAGATGGGTGACAATTTTCCAATGTTATGTAAATTGGAGCCAGAGTCGATGGAGCCGGAAGCGCGCCCATGATCACTTCCTATTAGGAAGGCATTAGCTATATCCATTCATATGACAGCTGTGGATCTTTATGTTATAATTTGGTTGATTTGATTGACATATACATTACTTCCTGTGTAATGAAACAATATGAGTGTATGTGTCGGGCTTGTGTGGCGACAGCAGCTGGGACAGTGCTGTGGCAGGTGCACTGAGCCTCTGTAGAAGGTCATATCTGTTCAACATGCAAAAGACTACTGACAGCAACAGCTTCAAAAGGTCACCACGACTGAACCAGGATCAAATCAGGATCAAATCAGGATCAAACCAGGACTAGACCAGGACCAGACCAGGACTAGACCAGGACTAGACCAGGACTAGACCAGGACTAGACCAGGACTAGACCAGGACTAGACCAGGGCTAGACCAGAACCAGACCAAAACTAGACCAGGACTAGACCAGGATTAAACCAGGATTAAACCAGGACTAGACCAGGACCAGACCAGGACTAGACCAGGACTAGACCAGGACTAGACCAGGACTAGACCAGGACTAGACCAGGACTAGACCAGGGCTAGACCAGAACCAGACCAGAACTAGACCAGGACTAGACCAGGATTAAACCAGGATTAAACCAGGACTAGACCAGGACCAGACCAGGACTAGACCAGGATTAAACCAGGACTAGACTTGGACTACACCAGGATTAAACCAGTATTAAACCAGGACTAGACTAGGACCAGACCAGGACCAGACCAGGATTAGACCAGGTTTAAACCAGGATTAAACCAGGATTAAACCAGGACTAGACCAGGACTAGACTAGGAGCAGACCAGGATTAAACCAGGATTAAACCAAGACTAGACCAGGACTAGGCCAGGACTAGGCCAGGACTAGGCCAGGACTAGACCAGGACTAGACCAGGACCAGACCAGGACTAGACCAGGTTTAAACTAGGATTAAACCAGGACTAGACCAGGACTAGACCAGGATTGAACCAGGACTGAACCAGTACTAGACCAGGACAGGATTAGGTCAGGACTACACTGGGACTACACCGGGACTGCACCAGGACAGGATTAAACCAGGACTAGAACAGGACAAAAATCAGGACTAAACCAGGATTACACAGGGTCTAAACCAAGCCTAATCGAAGACTGAACCAGGACTAGACCAAGACTAAATTATATCTAAGATAGGACTAAAATCATGCATGAGCCAAATCAGACTAGGACTACACCAGACCTAAACACAGATCCAAGGCAGGACTAAAACCAGGACTAAAAGCATACAAAATACACACTTCCTTCACAGATGTCACCAAAACTACAATGGGAGCAAACCAGATCTAAACCAAATCTGAAGTTAAATCGGGACCATACATCAGTAATAAACCAGTTCTAAACTATGACTAAAACAAGACAAAACAAGGTTCTGTGCCAGGACTAAACCGAGGCTATGGAACTAAACCGAGACCAAATCAATACCCAGTGAATTATAGAAAACTAGGTTCAAACCAGGACAACATCAGGACTAAACAAGAACAATAAACCAGACTAAATGTGGGCTAGTCTGGGACAGAAAGTACTGAATCAGGAATGATCCAAGTCTAAACCAGGGTTAAAGTTTATTTTAAACAGAAAACTGAATCAGGACTAAATGGTTATCACTGTGGGTGCATTCAACACATGTGAAATGGGACTAAACCAGACTTTAACATGGACTAGACCAGGACTAGAGCAGGTCTAAACACTAAACAAGGACTAGACCAGGACTAGACTAGGACTGGACTAGGACTAGACCAGGACTAAACACTAAACAAGGACTAGGTCAGGACTATAAAAAGCCTAAAATAGGATAAATCCAAGTTCACATCAGAGCTAAAATGTGTGAACACAGACTATGTGGACTTCAGTGCGTTATTAGAAATTATACTTATTAGACTAATGTCATTGGTTCCTTCCCCAGCGAGCCTACCCCCTCTGCCCCTGCTCCTGCCCTTGTCTTTGGCCCTGCGTCGCCCACCCACCACCCACAGCACCGGGGGGCTGCTGTCCACTCACCGCAGGCGCACTGGCACGCATCCCGGAGGGCTTTGTGCTTGTGCCCGGACGCCTCTTTCTGCAGCTTCCGTAGGATCTCCTCCATGGCTCGGGCCCCGGTAACGAATATAAGCGACGTTTGGATCTTTGGGTACGCGGTGGTCTATCCGTGATGCCTTAAAGGAGCAGCGGCGTTGACAGCAGCATCATCCCTACACCGTGGAACGAAGAATGCGATGATTCATTCCCCGTGATGTGATGTCGGACCGGCCTCGAACGCACCAAAAGCGAAGACACTTGCGACAAAGCGTGCCATTAACGAAAAATAAATGCGTAAAACTGTAAAATGCTATAAAAATCACGATGTCAAACGTATTTTGTCATCCTTTGAATCTCAGGGCAGTCCACACCTGCGCGTCTCAGGGTTGCCAGATCCGGTTGTGTGGAAACCGGAAACAAGGAGCAGGAGGAGCAGTAAAAGAAAGGACATGTTGAAAAGGAGGATTTACGCCAACATGGCAACTCAGTATTTACACAGCGTGTCCACGGGGAGGGGAGGAGAGAGGGGGCAGGCCGTGGAGCGGATAAGTAGCAGCAGGATTTCCTCTGTGTGAAAGATGACAGCTGAACGGACAGGGGCTGCACTGCCTTGCCTTGCTTCCTAAGTCAGTTCCTGCAAAGTCAGGTCCTTCCAAGGCAAGTGTCCTGCCTCAGCCCAAACACACGGCTCATGAGGCAGCGAGCAGCAGCAAGACAAGCACAAAATATTCACTGAACTCACACCACATTCGATTTTTATAAAATATACGTCTCATTTTATTGGTTGATTGTTTCATTTATAATTATTATGATCATTATTTCCTCATCACAGTACAAACTTAAGCAATCCAGATCCATGTCCCTATTTTTTCTATAATCATCTTGTTGCATTATGGGTAATACACCAGTGAACGAGACACTTATGTATCCTTGATAAATGAGCCACATGGTGACCAGACACATGCCTCTGAGGACATGAGGACTGGAACATGTCATGGGCAGTGAGTGGCCTGGATCCCCTCCATGTTTTATTTGAAATGTCTTTATATTTTTGTAGCCTCGCATTATAGCAGACCTATGTAATTTTTTTATTTTTCTTTTTTTTTCTTTTTCGCATTCTACTATAAAGCACACGGTGTACTGCAGACTTATGACAGGCTATAAAGATTGTGCTTCTTAGGCCCTCTTAGAAATCGAGAAAATGTATCTAAAGACAAAACAAAGCAGCTGCACTGACAGTAAGCGGCCGCTGGGTGGAGGTGCTGCTCTAAACTCCCAAGCAGGACATAAGAAAAGTGAGATCGAAAACTCTAGAGGCGCGTGTCACATTAAAGCGTATGGTTCCAACGGAACCAGGGAGTGCGCACAGATCACAAGGATGAACGGTGTGAGTGAAGCATTCACAGAAAATGTCATAGTCCTACTGGAAGGCGCGCCCTGCACAATCTGAGGAACTGTCCCACAGCTCAGTGCTACACGGGCTCCCGCGCCCTCCGCTGGTGCGTCCCATTGGCTTCTTCTAAACTGGACTTTTACGTCATGCGTAACTTTTGGGGTATAAATGCGCGCGCTACAGACTCTCTCTGTCTGTGCACGTGGAGCTGACAGACGGCCCGTGCCAAACAGAGTCAAAAGTATTATATAGGTCGCGTATTTTGGGAGCGTGCCCGCGGCGCCTCACGTGCGTCATGACGGGGTGCCTGTAAATAGCAGGATGGAGCGCGCGAGCCTCTGATCCACGGTGCGCGTGTCAGCGGGTCACGGTGGTACTGAGTCACATTCACACCTCCAGCGGCACATCTGTGCATCTGTGCAGCGCGCACTGCGCCCATGGATAAAAAGGCTCCGCGCGCGCCACAATGGTCGTCCTGGGAGCGAGTAACGGAACGTTCGGTGGCGGAAACATGAGGTCGTTTATGATCGAGGAGCGCGCGGGCGGCGGGGACCACGCGGGCTCCAACAGGATCATCTCGGAGGTGCTCGCTCCGCGGCTGCTGAAGATCGCGCAGGACGCGGCGGAAGCGGCTGCTGCGGTCACCGCTCCGGCCACGTACAGTCCGCCGCTTGTCATGGAGAGCAACGGCACGCGCTGTGGAGAGCAGATCCTGAGCTACGGCCGCGTGGAGAAGGTGCTGATTGGGGGAGTCCTCACGATGCTCACGCTGTCCACCATCTGCGGGAACCTGCTGGTGGTCATCTCCGTGTGTTTCGTCAAGAAGCTGCGCCAGCCCTCCAACTATCTGATCGTGTCTCTGGCTCTGGCTGACCTCTCCGTGGCGCTCGCGGTCATGCCCTTCGTGTCCATCACGGACCTGATCGGAGGACAGTGGGTGTTTGGACAGTTCTTCTGTAATGTCTTCATCGCCATGGACGTGATGTGCTGCACCGCGTCCATCATGACGCTGTGCGTAATCAGCATTGACAGGTCAGACAACTTTATCCTTTTATCCAAACGCACTGTTTTTTATTTAGTACACTCTTATTCAGGACACTCAGTGCGCCTTTACGCACGGCTTGTGGTGCCACAAGTCATTACGCGCGGGTGTATTGAAATGTGCAACACATTCCCTGTGTGTTCTACACTAAATTGTTGTACACGCATATTTTCTAGCTCATGGTTACATGTGCGCGTCGTGGACATGGGAGATGGCATGCGCTCAGAGCGCAAATGTTCTTGGACAACTCCTGACCTTTACGCGGACACCCGCGGTGCTCCTGCCCAGCGGCCGGAGAGGGGCCGGACAGAGGGCACTCTGCTGCGGCCGGAGAAGACATAAACACGTGACGCCTGTATCTAACTGTCAACCCCATAAATTCAACTGATTAATGAAGCAAGTTTAATTCCATGAAGAGCTGCGTCAGAATTATACGCGGTCTTTTTAACAAACAACAGGACATTTCAGTGGGACGTAGTTGTGATGATAAGAACCACAGATAAACTTGGTTCAAAGCCCTGTTCTATCAGCTGTGTGGACTTTCTATTGACACTTCCTCAGACTGACACTAATACCCTGACATCAATAGTTCATTTTCAATTGAAAAGCAGTTGGATTGGGGCATTGTGAGGTTGCCATTTTAGATGCTATAACATTCTCTGCTGTTGTGAATGGCACCCTTGCTTTAGTTGAGATTTCAGTCTTCTCTTGAATGTTAATGTTCCAGAAAGTGTTACAATTGTGCCATGTGAAAATCTGGATTTTGAATTCTCAAGATGCAGTCACAAAGCAGAATGAGCCTCACATGTCATTTGGGTTGCCAGTTTCGATGCTGAAATCTACTTGGTTTAAACTCAAAAGCATTCTCTCTGATCTGAATGGTTACTACCTAAACCCACTTGCAGCCAGTCATGAATCAGTGCTAGTGCAGCCTTTGCAGCTCAGTGAGTGAATTCTAAAGGTTCTGAGCTTTCGAGGCCTGTCCATAAACTGAGAATGAGACACTCTTATGTGTGTCTCTGTCTGGAGATCAAGGCTCTGGACACACAGGCTCAGTTGTGATTGTAATACTTTTTTAACATCGCAAGAGGCATTATACAAACAGCTCCTTTGAGAAAATGTGGATGAGTGTTTTGAATGATGACATTGCCGTTTCTCCTTCAGTCTGGCTCCTGTCCCAATGCTGTAGAGGCTTCTCTCCTGGCTCAAAAAATAAAACAACAAAAAACACTCATAGATTTACATTTTGTGCATTGTAAACCATAATATTGATTTAAAACAGCTCATTAAAATTGATTAGCCGCCTCTTCATAGTGCCACTTCACTGTAGAAAACAGTAGATTCTCATTTTTGTTGAAAAAATGGTTATGTGACATTTTTTTACCCTACATGTCTGACCCAAAGTATGATTTATTTGAGTAAGTAAATACAGAGCAGGGGGGGGCGGAGATAAGGGGTAGGTGAAATTAGGCATTTTCTGGCCACTCAAGCCTCAAATGCAGGACAATACAGGATTACGTAATCATGCATGGATCAATCGAAATACAATTTTCAGTAAATGGATTATGAGGGGACAACATTATAACAGAATTGAAATCGAGTCATGCTGTTCATTTAAAAATACAACAGAGGGAGCTCTTACGCCTAAATCCTCACTTTTAAACAGAGGTGTAGTGTAAGTGTAGAAAGAAAAACAGACTTTTTTCCCCTCATAGTTGTTTTAAAAGCTTTTTAAGCCCTAAAAATCTATCACGTTATTTATGGAGTGAAGTGCTGTGTATTTAAGACATAATTTAAAAGCCATTCGTGCTCTTTTGGCCATAATCCCACTCCACCTGGGACTGCATATGGCCTCAATCTGAAGCGCTTTGCTCAAGGGCACCTTCGCCACATCAATATTATACCATAGCACAGGGAGGTTCATTTTGCCTGTTTAGCCTGTGTATTATTGTCCCAGCTGGGAGATGAGATTTACAGCGTGAATCACAATATTCACACTATGTAAGGCTGGTCCCGGGCACACACAAGTCACTCCCTTGTCAGAGCGCTATCACAACACAATCACCGTGTATCCTGCTAATGAAGCTACTGCACAACACATCAGGTTTGTCAAGTTGCTGTGTACAGTTTTGTATCATGTTTTTGTATATATATGGAGAATTGTTGTGTGGGAGCATGGATGACTAAGCCTTGAATCTTGCAGTTAACTATAAAGGGGGTTCAAATAGGGCCCGGGAGAGATTGCTAGATTACTCAAACATACATCTAAAACCTCTTCTGGGTTGTTTTTGATGAGGGAACAATGTTAAAAGATGGTAGAAAGCTATCAAAACCTATTTTGCATAATATTCCCTCTTTAAAACCAAAACCTTCAGATTTGTGAAGGACTAGAAGAACGCAGGGCAGTTACAGCTGACTTGATAAATTGACCCCATAGAAGTGGAAAGATTTTTTAAAGGTGCACTGTGTAATATTTCTAGTGAAGGAGCATGTGCTTAGCAAATAGTCACATTTTTATATAGCGCTTTTCTACCTTCAAGTCATTCAAAGCACTTTACATGAAGGAACCACTCCCCCATTCCCACACACATTCATACACCAGTGTACACAGGTGAGGTGTGTGAAGTGTCTTGCCCAAGGACAGTATTCATCTGTGGGAGCTGGAATCACACCGCCAACCTGTGGGTCAGTGGGTCTGATGGCTCTACCGATTAATTTTTTGTCGAGAGCAGGATTCAGGATGGAAAAACACTTTGCCAGCCGAGTCACTGTCACCCACAGATGTTATTGCTTTTCCTGAAATGTTCCACAGTATGGCATTAAACTTGTATATCTACGTGAGACAAGGAGGTGACAACCTTAGGCTAAATTACCGGTCAGATCTGTGGAGAGGAGACCCTGTTCACAGTAAGAATGCATGTTTTTTGAGGTATTTCTAGCCAATAAAAACACCTGAATTATCAAAAGGCAAGATTCTACATGAAGCTATTGGTACCCCACCAGAAAGATACATTGTGCACCATTAAAGAAGTGTTTTTATTCATTTCTATATAAAAAGTATGGTCTAAAATCCCAAGAGCACGTCTCTGCAAAACTGTTGATTTAAAAGAAAGTTTAAAAAACACATAAATGGGTACTGCTGTAAAAGGAGTCTATCCCAATGTGTTTTGACCTGATAATAATAATTAATATAAGATTTGATGTTTTCATATTTAAAAGTGGTATTCATATGGAAAAAAAAAAATCTCAAAATAATATATTTTTCCCAAGATCAAAATCTGTTGCCTGGGTCCAGAATACACAGTTCTCCAGTACTTTATAAAGATGTGAGTCTGGTTAGCGGTGAATCTCCCGTTTTCAAATGATTGGCAGGTGGGTTAATCAATCAGGGATACACATGGTCTTTCCATAGCAAAACAAATATGACCACTTACGAAGAAAAAGTAAAGTAAATCAATTGCCTCTCTCAAAAATCAACAGAGGGAGAGGTGACCAATCTGATATCCCTCTGTATTTAAATAAAAAACACACAAAAGAAACATCATTCTGGACTGGGCTGCAACAAAATATCAACAATGGTTTGAAATATTTGTTAGACATCTTTGTGTAAATTTCATTATTAAAATGACTAAAATAATACAGAAAACAACACTTGATATTTTGCCTTATTTGCCTGTTTGGTGTGTCTGGTGCCACAGTGGAGCTTAGTGCTGTTCTATGATGCTTTTCCACTTTAGAAATGAATCTATATTAATCTGCTTAAATCACAGGCCCACACACCCATGTCATAACACCCCTGTAATAGAATAAAGGTAGTGTGTCTATATTTGTACTGTATTGTCTTCCTTTCACATTTTCCACTGTGCCCTTGACACCCCCCCTCACTAAGAACATGCTCACATCTTTAAACCAAATTATGTAGAAACCATCTGGCATCACAAAAAGACCTAAGCCAGTCCCATAAGAGGAGAACATGTGCTCCTCTTTACTACTCATCTGATCCAACCATTGACAAAACATTCTCATTTTATAGATTATCCTGTTAATCAGATCACACTCTTGAAATTATTTATTGCATTTTATTATTTTTGTTTTCATAAGTGCACGTAGATGGACAGTAAACACTTTGACATGTGCCAGAATTGGACTGCCTCAATGACATTAAAGCCTGGATGTCATTAAACTTCATTCTCCTTCCCTTTAGTCCTCCAGATCCCGCCCCTCCTTCCCCTCACTCTCCCCTTCAGTCCTCCATACTCTGCCCCTCCTCTCCCTAATTCTCACCTTTAGTCCTCCATCTTCCCTCCTGCCCCCTCACTCTCCCCTTTAGTCCTCCATCTCCCCTCCTCCCCTTCAGTCGTCGTCAGAAAACTGAATAGATGTTTTTTTGTTTTTTGTTGCGTCACAGGCTCCTCTCATGGACCATTATCTCAATTTGTGAAGCTGGTACTTTCTAATCTGGGCATCAAAATATGCCCCGACCTTAAACTTAAAAACTAATAAAGTGCTGTGGTCAAATCCAGTTTCTTCCAGCTGTAACAACTGTCTAGAGTGAAGTATGTATTATTATTATTATCAAGGCACCTCTTTGAAAATACTATCTTTTTCCTTTGTGAGCACCCATTTGGACAACCACAATGAACTGTACTCCAGCATGAATCAGACCGTCTTTTCCAGACTGCAGGTAGTCGAAAACGCTGCTGCTCGGCTTTTAACGGGAGCTGGGAAACATGATCTTCCTCTCCAACCTGATTATGCCCCCCTCATCTGCCTCAGGTCAGCAGATCAGCTTCAGTTTGTTGTCTCGAAAAACAACCACAAGCTTCACTGGTCTGTGCCTTTTCCTGTAGCTGCCTCACGGCTGTGGAACCAGTTTCCTTTAAAGATTAGCCATGCTCAGTCTCTGGCTGTTTTTAAATCCTGTCTAAAACGTACCTTTTATTGCTGGCTTTTAACTAGTGATGGGGCTTTCGGGTCTTTCATGGGATCTGAATCTTTCAGATCTGTTCATTTCAAAGAGCTGTTCAAAATACTATACTCATTTATCTGACAGGAGCCAATGTGAGAACTCTATTTGAACAACAAACTAATCACAGAGCGACCAAGGCTAAGATTTGTTTAAATGGTTCAAACTGCAAATGTCTTGGGGTCCCACCGGAGGAGCTGGAGGAAGTGTCTGGGGTGGGAGAAGTCTGGGAGTCCCTGCTTAGACTGCTGCCCCCGTAACCCAACCTGGGGTAAGAAGAAGAAAATGGATACATGGATGGATGGTTCAAAATGAGAGTGGGAGTGTGTTTACTCTTTGAAATTATGCATAATCTAAAAAATGTAGGACTACAATAATAATAATTAAAAGACTAGCTGTTATTATGATGCCAAATATATTTTTCGTGCCCAAAGCTCTCACTCATGTCGCTTGATCTGCTTTTGTGCTGATTCTTGCGTTGGTTCAGTGTTATCAGTATAAAAATAGACAAAATTAGGACAAAAAATTTGATTCTTTTAAAAATTGAGATTCGGCTCCAGCCGTTCATGCTAAGGAACCGTTCAAAAGAGCCGCCTTGTTCACAAACGCCACATCACTACTTTAAACATTGTGAGATTGTATTCTAGAGCTTCATGTTGCTGTAGTCTACACTGTACTATGCTGACTTGTAGGTTTATCAGTGACTTTTATTTTGTTGGCCAACTGTCATCGTTTTTAGAGCTTATAAAATAAAGTTGGTATGATGTGGTAAATTGTCTTAGTTACAGTTAAGTGTAACAGAAAAGTAAATAAAATAAATATTAAACCCAAAACTCCAGACTTCTCCAGTTTTTTTGTGACATGGTTGACATTGTTGGTTGGCAAATTTATTTTGATCTATTTTTGAGAATATATTCTTTAGTCCTCTAGACCCGGCACCTCCTCCACCCTCATTCTTCCCTTTCGTCCTCCATCTCCCCTCCCCACATCCCCCTTTAGTCCTACAGTTCCCTCCTCAACCCTTATTCTGCCCTTTAATCTTCTAGACCCTGCACCTCCTCCACCCTCACTCCTTCTCCTCCTTCAATCTTCCCTTTTAGTCCGACATTGCCCAGTTTAAAAGCTCATTTCGACTATGGTTGTAGGTAAAGTTTTGATGTTTTGTCCCACTTTATCAACTCTAGACAAAACTATTTTACAAAAACATGTAGTCCATTGTAAATATCCTCACTTGCTGATTCCTCTGTGTTCTTCTCAGGTACCTGGGCATCACCAAACCCCTGACCTACCCAGTGCGTCAGAATGGCTGCTGCATGGCCAAGATGATCCTGTCGGTGTGGCTCCTGTCGGCCTCCATCACCCTGCCGCCCCTTTTCGGTTGGGCGCAGAACGTCAACGATGGCCACGTCTGCCTCATCAGTCAGGACTTTGGCTACACCGTCTACTCCACCGCGGTCGCCTTCTACATCCCCATGTCCGTAATGCTAATCATGTACTACCGCATCTACCGCGCTGCCAAGCTAAGCGCCGCCAAACACACCATCACCGGCTTCCCCAGGGACGGCGACTCTGCGACCTCCCGCGGTGCCAAAACGGGCAGCGACTCACAGCACGCGGAGTCGGGAGAGACCGCGAGCGTGGAGGGGACCGAGGTGGGTCGCGAAAACGAAGGAGATTTAGACAATGAAGAGGAGGAGAGCTTGGACTGTGTGTCGGCAGCTTTGAAACTCCAGCGCGAAGTGGAGGAAGAGTGCACCAACCGCGTGTCACGTCTGCTGAAGAGCGGAGAGCACCACCAGCGTCGCAAAAGGAAGAACCAGTCCATTTTCAAACGCGAGCAAAAAGCGGCCGCCACGTTGGGCATCGTAGTGGGGGCTTTTACGTTCTGCTGGCTACCCTTCTTCATCGTATCCACCGCGCGGCCCTTCGTGTGCGGTGTTGAGTGCAGCTGCGTGCCCTTGTGGCTGGAGAGGACCCTGCTCTGGTTAGGCTACGCCAACTCACTCATCAACCCCTTTATCTATGCCTTCTTCAACCGTGACCTGAGGACCACCTACAGTAACCTCCTAAGGTGCCGGTACCGGAACATCAACCGCAAGCTGTCGGCAGCCGGCATGCACGAGGCGCTCAAGCTGGTGGAGAAGCCAGAGTCTGAGGTGTAGTGGCCAAGGGTTCTGGAAAAGTGGAGGGGGGGATACAGGAAGAATGTAGGTTAAAATTTCAAAAAGAAGCTTGATCTAGTATTGTGTAGGAAGGATCCATACCAAAATAACCCAAACAGCTTTTCTTACCTTTTGGTGCAAGTCAGCTTCACCCTTCAAAAAGCTAAAACTCAAGGCACTCGTGATCCATTTGGGTGCAGACCAAAATGACTGAGGGAGTATCAGGGTTTCAAAGAGGAGCAAAAACAAAACACTTCCATTAGTTTATGTGCCTAAAATGAGGCTGTAAACACTTTTAGATGAGGTTGCGACGCACCCTTTTGCACCTCTGTAGATCCAGGTCTGCTCATGATCAGAAAACTCAAGCCAAACATCTAATGAAGAGTCCATAAAGTCCCACTGTGTAACTTTTTCTGCCTTCTTCCACCATGGGGTTTGAACTTACATCAACTCAAAAGCTCACTGGAGTGGAACGAGCATTGAAAATAGCCTGGTTAATAATGTTCTCAGCTGGCAATACAGTGCTCTTACGTGAGTTTGTTGGATTAGAAATGAGCAGATGAAGAGGTGAGGCAGCTGTGGATTTGGATTTTTACTTTACTTATAATTAGGCCTGCATGTTTAGAATTATGCTCGATTACAAGTACAGGTTCATGTCCATAAATCTACTCAAAAAAGTACAGTTACCCCAAAGATCTACCAAATTACAGTAACGTGAGTATTTGTAAGTAGCTACTTTCCAGCGCTGAAAGCTGACGTCGTATCTGGCAACACAGTCACATTTTGTTTATCACCTGCAGATGTGTATAGAAGTGTGAAGAACTGAAGAAATAATGAACAAAATCCAGTCAACGTAATAACATTTTTGAGTATTATGTCATGAGAGAGGTCAGGTCTGTGGAGAGGCAAGCCAGCTCACAGTAGAAATGCCTGTTCAAGGTAAATCAGAGCAATTCAAAACTATCTTAAAATATTTTAGTAGATTCATCAACTGCCATATTACGCAGTGGGGCTTTACATAATCTTTGGGCTTGAAGTAAATTGTATTAATATTGTATTTTGGTATGAGTCCGTCGCAAAACAGGAAATACCGACTGTGGGTTAGTGAAGTCTGTAGACCTAATGGACTGAAACCAAGAATGACATTTGATGCAAGAATTTCAAAAGCTGCTTCATGAACTCGAACTGTTACCACCAAAACGGACAGGTGACATTTTGATTTGCACATGAAAATCCTCTGAAACTGTTGAATTTAAAGAACATTCTGGAACATTCCTTAAAACATGGAAAACTCCTTGTCGAAATCCAAAGTTGTCGGATCTCAACTTTTAAGGACTCCTAATAACGATGTACTTCCTGCAAAGTCGTTGACAAGGTACTTTGCAGTGTGTAAAAACTGGACTCATTGTAAATGTGTAAAATACTGTGTAATATTTATAGCTGGGTTTTCTGTGTACGACACCGCTTTCTAACTTTTGGAGATAACTTTTTGTGGTTTATCACTTTGTGTGGAATGTGCCAAGATTAGAGTTCCCCCTTTCACCTCCTGCATAAACTTTTATTCATCTAATGATTTTGGGATACGAGGCAGCTCACTAAAAACAAGATGGAATGGTTTTGTAATCAGAGGCTGACAGAGTTATTAGGAGATAAAATGGGAAATCGATAATGCGCAGAAGTCCGTGTTGGTCCGGTTTTGGGTTTTTCATTTCACGTTTCCACAGGAGAGTAACGGTGGGTTTGAGGTTGAGGTTAGGCTGAGTCATTCAATTATAACGATCAAACACGGTACAAACAGTGGATTGGAAAGAGGACCTTGAAACACAGCGCTCGTCCATCAAACCAAATGCTGGAAACCTTGCTTGAAATAATAACTGTTGACGTGTCCTTAGGCAAGACACCTCTGCTCTGCTCAAAATTATGTTGTTTGGATGATGTTTTGAAACACTGAACTTCTGATTTGTGGGCGAAATACTCCCGTACTCTTCCACAGTAATTTGATACAAGAGGTACAATGATCAGAGGTGGGTAGTACTCGCATACTTATATTTACTTGAGTAACCTTTTAAAGAAGTTGTACTTTTCTAGCAGTATACTTTGACTCCTACTTGAGTAATATTTTGTATAGTGACGTAATAGTACTCTTACTTGATAAGATTTTGTGCATTATTTTGTGTGTTGTCCTTCAAATAGTAAATCACGTTACGCCCCGACAGTTACTCTTTAAATTACTCTTCGTTTTATTTTTTGGATCACAACTTTGTACTTTGTACTTTGTACTTGAGTAATATTATTTTGGTACTTTTACTTGAGTAAATTTTTGGCTGCTCTGCCCACCTCTGTAGGCATAGTAATAATTTAAAGATAAAAAAATTAATTGTTGGTCCATTTTTGTGAGAATAATGACATGAAAATTCACATTATTTTTCTGCATAGTGACAGAATGGTAATAGGTCTGAACCAAACTGGGACATTTCTGAATATTTACCCCAATGATCAATCATATGCCACTCTGAAATGCCCACACTGTTGGAAGCTAGAGCATTTCTACATTTTAAGAGTTGGCGTATCACATTAAAGATGCATTATGTAACTTTTGTGTTGGAGAGTCCACCACCTGTTTCTGCCTCTTTTCTGTTTTGGATTTATTTAATGACAGTGTTTTTGTATTACTAAAAAAAGCTAAAGCCTTAGTCTTAGTGGCATCACCTGTTTCTATGGAAATACGTGCGTTTAATGTCATACAGTGGAACATCCTAGCCGAAGCAATAACATCTCCATGGAAACAAGCAGGCGGTGTACCCTCCATCAGAAAAGTTGTACAATATGCACAGAAAAACAAATTCGTCACAAACATCACTGGACACGGTTTTACCAGACCAAGTTAAAGTGCGTATGTTGGTTTTGATTATTTGAACATTATTTCAATAAAATAAATGGGTTTTCTAATAATAATTTCTTTTTGTCAAATAATAATAATCTTTTACATTGAAAGAGTTTTGGCCTATTGTACAGCATGGTTGCTAGGTTAAAGTTATGGACTTCCCTAGCGTGATGTCATGATTACCAACCAGGAAGTAAAATTTGAAACTTAAAAAATTGACAAACTGGGGGAAAACATTGTAAATGTAATGAGCTTACTTATTTTAGTCAAATGAGTAGTTTAACCTGTCATAAGCACTTTACGAGTCAGGTCTGTGGAGAGGCAAATCAGCTCACAGTAAGGATGCTTGCTCCTGGACGTTATTTGGGGAAACACGTGAAGAAATAAAAGGTTCTATTTTACCTTAACCACCAGTTCACCTGTGGAAACCTGACACTTTACAAAACTATGCACTTTTGTTTTGAGTTCAACAAGTCCCAGAGCATCATTCAAACCTTTTGTATTTGTCCAACATGTCATTGTCATGGCTGATTTGGAAATGTGGTTTTAAAGGTCCTGTACAATGCTTCACTGTTTCTACTCATCCCAGACATACCTGGAGTTGTATTTTGTAGAGATGGGCAGTACCTGTGGTTTTTGTTGCAATCATAGACTGTATATATAAATGGACATAGCTAAACTGCTAGCTGCCACGTTACAAATAGGAAGTGCTCATGGGCGTACTTCCGGTTCCATCGGCTGCAATTCACTTTCTATTGTAAGAACATCGGCCTCTCTCTGTAACTGCTGCGGTCAGGCTCATCATTTTTGGTCTTTGTATGGTAATATGGTTCATATTAACCCGCTCTACACAATCCTGCTATTTTTATTTTACTATTGTGTCCATAAATCAAGATATAAACTTTAATAACAAACAAATCAGGTGCCTTCTTTCACTGAGGTCGCTCCCGCTAGCAATAGCTACAAGTTTAATTAACAGCATTGCTAGGCACCTGCCCCCTGCCAAACCAGCGGTGTGGGCGGGATACTGACATTCGCAATCCCAAATATGGAACTTGGCTCCAAATTGTCCCCTATAACTGCTAGCCTCGACGAGTTTTATTTGACTGGAGCCGAATGCTACAGGTGACGTCACACTCCCTCAGTCCACTTCTTCATACAATCAATACGATACCAGTTTACACTGTGGCCTCAGTTTGAACTGATCTAAAATAAAATATATGGGTAGATAAATAGTGTCTTTCAGATTACAATAGGATTAAAAGGCCATTTTATCTGCATTAAAATCTATAAATCCTCAGTCAGTATCACTACATTTTATCACTCATTTGCATATTGCCCTGCCATGATGCATCTCAAATTCAAAATTGGCAGCTATTGTTCATAGCCCGAGTTACACTGGTACAAGACCCACACTGACTTCTCAAAATCAGTGTTGTTTGCTGCTCAGAAAACAGTTGCTGAGTTTGTTAAAATGTTTCCAAACACATTATTTTAAAGGTGTACTATGTGTCCATCATCTGATTGACCATGGAGATGTTATTGTCTCACCTGGAATATTCCACTGTATGGCATTACACATCTGTTGAGGATTAATTTAATCACATGTGTCTTTATTGCTCAAAAATACCTTGAAATTTTTTTTTTTTACACTGAGTGGGGTCACCTCTCCACAGATATGACCTATAACGCCATACTATTAATGCCATACTGTGAAACATTACAGACAAATCTTCCACAAGCCTTTAACGGCACTGTACCTGATTTTTACTGTCTTAAAAATGTGAAAACAGAACTAGTTCATTTTAAATGTTTTGCAGTGGTCCAAAATTATTCCTCACTTACCTTATGCATTCTGAGCATCCTATTTACTCACAGGGATGAATTTATAAGTGCTTTTCACAACTCTCAGAGACCAGAGCTGTGACAGTAAAGCTATCAACTTACATACTAATGTACATTTCCTGTTTAATGGACATTAAAGTGCTTTATAATTAGAGGCAGACAGCACAGAGGACTTACTTTGACATCAAGAGCTGCTAACACACGCTGCAGGACACATTTTGTGCAAATACATGTAAAAAAATCAGGTACAGCCCCTTTACGTTTTATAAAGTGTAAAGTCATGCATAATACAGGACCTTCAACATTTGTATTGTCTTATTAGATTCTGAAGCTGGTTAGATAGTCAAGTCCGTAATACTATGAATACATACTGATATATTGAATTGTACTTTATACCCAAAAATGTGCAGAAGTTGCCTTGATGAGTTCCGCCCCGTCTGGAGAGACAGGAGCGGGGCCACAGACAATCACCTGTGTTTGTGATCTGTGCTTTATGAGCTCCAATAAAAGAAAGGAACAGTGTCTCGGTCTCTGTCGTCACTCTGTTCAGCACTGCTCGCTGGGAACACTTAAACTACAAGAAATGATTATAATGAACTTTATGGAGCTTTGGACACTTGAATCATTTGGATTTCTCTCAGAATATATCTTGTGGGACTAGAGACCTAAACTCTGCCCATAAGCACATTTCAAATAGAGATGCTAAAATGGGCAGAACCTGGAGGACTAATGGGGAGAATGAGGAGGGACGAGGGGCGGGGTCTGGAAGTACAAGGAACACTGCGATTGTTCAGGTACAACCGGCTATGAGCTCTCACACTGGAGGCACTGAGAAACCTGAGACAAATGTGGCCTGTACAAAGAGAGTCTTTTGCACATGTATTATTCTTATGAAACCTGTTGTGCACCATTACTCAGTGATTTAATAATAGTGAATAATTCAGTAAAAATCAAAGATGGAGGTAAAACTCTGCGCTACTTCCTGTATTTTTGAACTTTTCCTCTCAACTTGTGAGCTTTAAGCCATGTTATAATATTCTTACCTCATCAAAAACACACCTGTTGTTTGACACTTTATTATTAGTTCTATTCCACCTTGTGATGTCATGAAGATGTAGTTTTCAAGTTAACAGCTCCTTTTACCTTTAGTTCAGTAGAAATAGGAAATTCCAGGGCTGAAATTATCCAAATGATTTAAGTGAAGGTGTATGGAGTTTAAAAATACAGAGGAGCACTTCCTGTATTACCACATGGCATCACAAGGTGAAACAGAGTGTTTTCAGGTTGAGAGAAGAACTCAGCCTAAATATGCAGGATGTGTGTGTTAAACATGTGTGAATGAAACAAAACACAACTCCAGGTCTGTTTGTGATGAGGGAACAACATTATAACATAGATCAGAAAATAGTGTAAAATGAGCTCGTAAACTGATGTAAAACTATGATAAATAGTCAAAAACCAAGTCAAAATGAGAAAAAGATGAACACCTGTCGTATGCACTTACAAGCTTTGAACTTATTTCTCTAGGTGCAATGGTGCAGTGGGTTGAGCAGTCATTTAACTTTAAAGTTGCCAGTTTGAATCTCTCCTGGTATTGTTGATGTGCCCTTTGGTGGCAGACACATCACCCATTTTACCCACATTACCCACTCCATTACACCGGGGAAGGCACTCAACATGAAAATGGCCAAATCATGGACAAATCGGGATTCAAAAAGTTGGAGCGGTCTCATGAGTCTGTTGGCTCGGAAGGTCAGACATGAGTTTGACCAATGAGTAAAATCATAATAAGCGATTTCAAAGCACGTTCAGAAGCTGCTCAAATGATGTGTGAAAAGCAGATATTTATGCCCATACATTTTAAAGCAGACATGCTTGTGTCTGTTCTATCGTCCGCTGACTTCCATGTTAGAAAACTGCGGTGCCCAGTGGGAGCTGACGTCGCCGTAAAAAGTCATCACAACAAAGCGCCGCATGCTGGATAGCTGCACATCACACTGGTGAGGAGCCGGTTTAGCAAAATAACTATGCAACACTGCTGAATCCTACGCATATCATCAATTAAGAAAATAAAATTGAAGAACAAAGTAAGTACATCACAGTGGTCTTGTACCGGCGGGGCTGAAAACGGGGTTGATCGGCAAAATGGTAACTTGAAAATAAGCGATTAAAGAGTCTGCAGATATGAATCACTCCAAATACAACTTCAGATGAGAAAATGGTGAAGGACAACAACTACAACTTGGTTAAAAGCTCCAAAAAGTCCATTTTACAGAGTAATTCTGCTTTAAAGACACTTTGTTGGATAAGAACTGTAAAGAAGCAACTACCAATTACATTTTTGAGGGTGAGAACCATATGGAAACAGCCTGAAACTACCCCAAAGAGTAGATTTTCTGTCATGCTTCAGGGTTTGATAGGGTACACTCACTCATGGCTCCAGATGTGTTGCCTAGTTACAGTTTTTTTTGTTTTTTTTTTTACACAGTTATGTTTTGACACAAGATGAGCCATTTCACACTTTATTTTTTTTATATTTCACAGTATACATTTTCCAGGATAAGTTAAAACTGACGAAATGAAAAATTCTCGCAGTATGTGATTTTTCAATTAGCCCAAGAATGACTTTCGAGTGGTATTAAAGCAGTCCATCAAAAATGTGAAAAAGTGCCATAAAGGTTGAAGAGTTGCATAAAACGGGAATGGAAAATCTAACACAGTCTGAAGTGTAGAAATATCACCTTTAATTCTTTACTGAAATATCACACTACCTTTTATCGTCATCACCTCCTTTTGCGTCTAATTTTAAAGCTACCATCTGCCTCACCTGGCTCCTCCCCTTCTCCGACCTCTGAAAACACAACTCCAGGTATGTTTTTGAAGAGGGAACAGCATTATAACACGGCTTAAAGCTCATAAGACTCACTTTTGCGTAATATAGGAGCTTTAAAAATGCACTGTGTCAATTTTCAAGAGGGTCCGCCCCCTGTATGTCTCTGGCGATGTTGTTGCTTCAGTTACAGGTGTTTTTGCTTCTCGAATCACCTCTTTAATTATTATATGCATCTTAATCTTACGAGTATCACCGCTTAAGAAAATAAAACTGTAAAACTATAAAGATTACTGAAACATGAATCACTCCAAATACAACTTCAGAGGGGAAAATGGGAAGGAAACAGCTATAACATGATTAAACGCTCTGAAAAGTCCATTTTCGCAGAATAGGTCTAAGTTAATATTAATCTAACACGGGGATATCCATGTTTAATCACTCTAATGCAAAGGCCACATCTGGAGCAGGGCCGTGCACACGAGCTACAGGCTGACGCTCTCCACCAGCTGAAATATGGGTTTTCTACAGACCAGAGAGGCACTAAAGGTAGGTAGAGAGATAAATCGATAATGGCACCGCTCTAGATTATCTGGGAAGATGCCAGATAAAAATATTGTCTTTTGCTATATAAAAAAAAGCCATTAAAACATAGTCCTATCTGTGCAATCTTCCAAGCAAGACTGTAGTGACATTTCCACACTTAAGGGGTTCAAAGATCATCACCTTTTCTGCAATGGTTGAACCTCAGCCAAGGCATTTACGAGCACAGTGGAGTAGATCCCTAAATCCTATTCACAAGAGATGAGTTTTGTGAGATGATTTTCTATATGTGAAGAGAGTTAGGCAAAAACTTGTGTTAAACTTCAGCCTAAACCTTATCAGTCTGTAGGATAACTTAAGTCTTATGTGTTTATTATAATATGATTCATAATTATGCCAATTGATAGAAGAAAATAAACAAATTAACTGACTAAATGAAAGACGCACGTGAGGCTCATTCTTCTGTCTGAATAGCTCATCATCTTGAGAATCAAAACACCAAAGTATAACATAAATGGGACATCACGCATAATGTTTTTGTAACTAAGAATAAATCAGTATTACAGTTGTTACCAGTAAAAGATATATTTGGTTTGAACATGTCTGTGTAATCCCTCAGGTCAGATCTATAGCAAAAGACGAAGTTTAAATCTGTCAACTGGACAAATCCACGTTTCGCTGCTCATCCAAACCACTTCTTCAGTTCTGGTCAGATCGCTGGTGTTATTAGGCCCGAGCCCCTACAGGGCGTAGGGCCTATTGCTTCCGCAACGATGAGTGCGAAGCACTCATCGTTGCAAACTGCGCGCAACTGCGAAGCGCACAACTTCGTGGCAGCACCGCACCTTGCACAGACTCCTGTGTCCTAGCACATGCCTACGGCATGGGTTTGCATATTTGTTGTTGCTAGCATGTCAGCCCATTGACTCGATGTTGACGCTGACATGCGTTAACAGGAGTCGATAGGAGGAGTCGTCCCCCATCGCCCCCTGCACAGACTCCTGTGTCCTAGCAACATGCATATTTGTTCTTGCTAGCATGTCTTCGCCCATTGACTCAATGTTGACGCTGACGCAGCGCGAAGCGCTCATGTCCACAAACACACTCCTGGCATCGAGCCCTATCCAAGCCCCCATGCCGCAGGCATGGGCCATCTTTATTACTGCTAAAATGAATGGAAGTCAATGGGAGGTCAATGGCGGACCCCGACGTCATGGCGAATGACGAGCGTGTTAGCGCTCATCATTGTTTTGTGTCACTTGTTTGGTGACAAGTGCAGCTCAAAGCTGCAATAAAAAAGGGACAAGTGGCGCGTTAGCGCCACCCACAGGGAGTGCGGGGCCGGCCTAGTGCGAAGCACGGCCCGCGAGGGCCGTTCGATGCCGCTTGCGGCTTTAATTATTCTTCTGCTCTTTGAGCAGTAATTTGACCCCCTGAACATTTTCAAAAACTCACCAAATTTTGCCCAAAATTCAGGTCTGCCGAAAAATTTATTTTTTTATGTGGTGCATCATTGGGCATAAAAAAAATGGCGCGACAGCGCCCCCTGCAATAGTCAAAATACATTGCGTCAATGGGAGACGTCGCGACGTCAAGTTTGGCGTAGAGCCACGAAATTTGGTACACACATTCTTCAAGTGATGGCAAATAAAAAAGATTATTATGGCCACGCCCCCTGACGCACCAGAAGTCGGCCATCTTGGATTGAAAATTCCAAAATGCCGAGTCAGCGTTTTCGCTGACCTCGCATTTTCCTCAACTCCTCTGAAGGCGCTTCACCTGCAGGGCTGAAATTCACTGTACATCATCTAGTGGGGCATCAAAAGTTATCCAATTTATGATGATCCCTTTTATGGTTTCCGTGCGGCAAATCCGCAAAATTCCATCGGAATTTTATCAATTTTCAAAAGTCAAAATTTGCTCCCGTTTGCGCATGCAAAGTCTGATTTTGCTCAAATTCGAATCAGTTGTAAAACTTTCCGGCCTAAAGCTACTCATTATGACAGAAACTAAATTGGCACGATAGTGCCCCCTACACAACATCTAATATATTTGTATGGATGGCCGAAAATGTAGTTTTCCCAAATGTTATCAAATTTGACACAAAATTCCATTGGGTCATCCCAATCAATAAAGTCAATCACACCTATGTCGTTTTATGCATCGTGTTGCCATGGCGATGCGCCAAACTGCCAATGTTATCCTAATGGGAAACCTTCCAATTTTTCCCATCCATCCATCCATCCATTTTCTTCCGCTTATCCGGGGCCGGGTCGCGGGGGCAGCAGTCTAAGCAGGGACTCCCAGACTTCCCTCACCCCGGACACGTCCTCCAGCTCCTCCGGTGGGACCCCAAGGCGTTCCCAGGCCAGCCGAGAGACATAGTCCCTCCAGCGTGTCCTGGGTCTTCCCCGGGGCCTCCTCCCGGTGGGACATGCCCAGAACACCTCCCTAGGGAGGCGTCCAGGAGGCATCCTGAGCAGATGCCCGAGCCACCTCAGCTGGTTCCTCTCAACGTGTAGGAGCAGCGGCTCTACTCCGAGCTCCTCCCGTGTGACCGAGCTCCTCACCCTATCCCTAAGGGTGCGCCCGGCCACTCTGCGGAGGAAGCCCATTTCAGCCGCTTGTATCCGCGATCTTGTCCTTTCGGTCATTACCCAAAGCTCATGACCATAGGTGAGGGTAGGAACGTAGATTGACCGGTAAATCGAGAGCTTCGCCTTCCGGCTCAGCTCCTTCTTTACCACAATGGACCGATACAGCGACCGCATCGCTGCAGACGCTGCACCGATCCGCCTGTCAATCTCACGCTCCATCCTTCCCTCACTCGTGAACAAGACCCCGAGATACTTGAACTCCTCCACTTGGGGCAGAGACTCACCACCCACCCGGAGAGAGCAAACCACCTTTTTCCGGTCGAGAACCATGGCCTCGGATTTGGAGGAGCTGATTCTCATCCCAGCCGCTTCACACTCGGCTGCAAACCGCCCCAGTGCCTGCTGCAGGTCCTGGCTCGAAGAAGCCATCAGGACAACATCATCTGCAAACAGCAGAGATGAAATCCTGTGGTTCCCAAACCAGGCCCCCTCCGGCCCCTGACTGCGCCTAGAAATTCTGTCCATAAATATAATGAACAGAACCGGTGACAAAGGGCAGCCCTGGCGGAGTCCAACATGCACTGGGAACAGGTCTGACTTACTGCCGGCAATGCGAACACAGCTCCTGCTCCAGTCATACAGGGACCGGACAGCCCTTAGCAAAGAGCCCCGGACCCCATACTCCCAGAGCACCCCCCAAAGGACACCACGAGGGACACGGTCGAATGCCTTCTCCAGATCCACAAAACACATGTGGACTGGTTGGGCATACTCCCATGAGCCCTCGAGGACCCGATGGAGAGTATAGAGCTGGTCCAGTGTTCCACGACCAGGACGAAAACCACACTGCTCCCATTCCCATTTTTCCCATTCATGGGAAAAATATGAGTTTCATGGAATAATGTGAAATTTGGCACTATGACTCTTCATGTCATCCTGATCAAAAAAGTCAATCACACCCAAGTCATATTTTTCACTGGGTTGCCATGGCGATGTGCGAAAGCGCCCATGTTATCCTAATGGTGATTCTTCAGGTCGTCCCCGTCAAAAAAGTCCAGGGGGCCAAGTTTGTATTTTGCACGGTGTTTTTTGTCTCGTTTCCTTCCATGCTTTTTGGTACAGCGCCACCACATGTGAAGGATTAGACAAGCTTCTCAAAAGGTTTGGTTCGTTTGACAAAAAGCAATGTGAAAGCAAACCGCTCCAGTTGAAAATGTTAACAATGTTTCAATTTTGGTCCCGAATCGGACCGAGTCTACTGGAGTATTAGGTGTGAAAACGACCTTAGATTTAGGTATTGCATATTTGATATCATTATCATTGTTGCATAATTTACCAAAATATTGCAGTCTTTTTTAGTCAGTTTTCTAACCATTAAAGTCATGTTGTGGTCAGATATCCCCGTTAGTAATTTATACATTCTTGTAATACGTTCAGGTTTATTTGTAAAGGCCATATCAATCAAAGTTCTAGTCTGTCTGGTTATCCTAGTGGGTCCTGTAATCATTTGTTGATAGTTAAATTTAGTCATTATTGTTTTCAGTTTTTGTTTTGCACCTTTATCAGACCAATTTATGTTATAATTTTTATTTATTAGTTTATTTGAATAGGGACAATGCACATTAATCGACATTTCTGTAAATGCGCCAGTATTAGCTATACAGCTAGTTTCCAACTGCAGTCCCTATGGCAAGATGTAAAATGCCACCACACATAAAATACAAGATTATAAAAAGTTAGTTTGGTAATTAGTAAAATGTTTTAAATCACCATATAGTTTCTCTATATTCCTCAAGATGTTTAACTACATGGCTTAATTCATCATAAAAGGACGTATTATGAGATGGTGGATTATATAGCACAGCAACATTGAAGTTCATTGATGGGGACAAAGTTATGTTCAGGGTTAAACACTCAAGATTGGAGTTTAATTCAACTACCTTGCATTTAAATTTATTTTTAATATAAATCAACACTCCTCCTCCCTTTCCTGAGCTTCTATCCTTTCTGAAGCATTGATATCCATCAATGTCTATCATATTAGTGGGGATGTAGCTGTGAAGCCAGGATTCAGTTAAGCAAAGGTAATCCAAGTTGGAATCCATGAGGAGAACAGCAATCTGGTCCTTTTTGGAGATTAGACTGCGGATGTTAAGGTGTCCCCCGAATATTCCTTTTGGTTTACACTTTGGTTCCCATAATACTCGCGCATGATTAACAGTTTCAAAGAAAGAGTATTGTTTTTGCTTTAGCGCAGCGAGGCTGTATTTTGTGCGTGTTTGAGTGTTATCCGCTCCTCCGTCGTTAGCCTGTTTCGCTGCCTCTCTGTTCGGCAAACAGGACTTGCCACCCGGCACCGCAGACGCTGTACCATCGCGGCAAAAACCCGTGGTTGTTATGGGCTTCGTCCTCGCGTCCGCACGTGGGACTATGAGGCCAGGTAACTCACCAGTTGGATATTCCCAAGTGGCTAGGCACAGATGCAGTGCGCTCCTCTGCATGGCGCTGCTCCGGCACTTCCTGGTTCTGTGCCAAGAGCCGGCCGTCTAGCCAATGAGCGACTGTTTGGTGTGGCTCTGGCGCGTGCAGGGGCGTTGTGTGCGGTGCTCCTCCGATGTCAGGCCTCACCTGTACCACAGAGCTAGTCTGTGGCTCCAACGTGGCCGGTCCGGGATTAAGGTGTATGTTCCCAGCCAAAAGTATGAGTACCAGAAGCACTTTGGATACATGCGCTCTGCCCTGGCTTTGGGATGGTCTGTCAACTATGTCATTCTTGTTTCCTTTGCCTTTGAACCATGATGATGACCAGATAGAATACAATGTATTGTGTCCATATCCAAACATGTGGAGTTGAATTTGTTCACTAATTGGCGAATTGGTCAAGGTACCCTTTTGCAGTGGAATTGTGTTAGTCCAAGCTAGAGGTAAGATCGGGCCTAAAAAATCCAGCCCGACCCGACCCAGGCCCGCGGGTATTAAAGCCCGACCCAGCCCGAGCCCAACCAATTAACTTGATTTGCAGGCCCGAGCCCGAAGCAAACCCGAAATTTCATATTTTATTTGTGAGGATAAATAAAAATTAAAGCCGCAAGCGGCGATGATGGCCCTCGCCCCCCGCGCGACCTCACTCTCACTCTTGCCGGTGCGTGTTTGCCTTTTCAGTTCCCCTGTCTTTAGTTTATCCTTTACTTCTTGCTGCTCCATATCAGCGATACCAGGTCAAAATAGATGCGGACTTGCGGAGGGGAAGACGGGGCGTTCACGTGCGCAGAGTGTGCTCTGGCTCTGCGGCTCCTGTTTAGTAGTTAAATAGCAATTACCTTACAGCGCCTTCTCTATTTTATCCAAATTATTTTTTTAATAACAAGTATTCCTAAGTTTAGTATCCACACATTGTTTTAGTATACATTTTTATAAACATATATTTATTTTTAAAAAGTCAGGTAGAGAGAAGCCTGAGCCCGACCCGACCCGAACGTAATGATTGACATTTTAGGCCCGACCCGGCCCGAAATTCGGGTCGGGTCGGGCTCGGGCTTAAGATCTTACCTCTAGTCCAAGCACACAGCAAAAATAAAATTGTTAAAATACAGAGGGCTTGAGAGGAGCCCAACAATCCCCTCGGCAGCCATCCATATATACTTATATACTACAACAGAGCAAAGCCGTTGTGGTGGACATTGCAGTACCAAGTGAGAAATACCAGAGGCTCAAAGAATAACTGGAGAAGGCCTGGAAGGTGACAGCATCAATGGTGTCCATGGTCATCGGAGCACTCGGGTCACGTCAATAACCAACAAGTTTATGATTTTGTATTTTTGTATTTTTTATTGCCAATTTTAATTAGAACAATTTGTAGAGAAGATGGGATCACACTTGACTAGCTACTACCTACTAGCTACTCCTGGACGAATGGGGGATTACAGCGGCTCACTTTACTTCAATAGCAGTGTAATAAACATATTACCCTGCTATTCCTGTGCTGTAAAGTGGCCCGTGTAATCAAATATGGTTGTGTCTGAGCTCAGCTCCTTAAGTTTCCTTCAGATGGACCATTTTAATTAGAACAATTAAAATTGTTCATCTGAAGTTTCCTTAAGTTTCCTTCAGATCTAGGAAACTTAAGAACCTGAAGGAAACGTAAGAACCTGAAGGAAACCTAAGAACTCAGGTTCTTAAGTTTCCTTCAGATGAAGGAAACTTAAGAACCTGAAGGAAACTTAAAAACCTACAGCCCTAAAGAATTATGGGGAGTACAACGGCTCCAGCAATGATGATAACACATAACTGAGAGCAGTCTGTCCTGCTAGAAAACCACCAAATGCCACTGTCTTGAAACATCCCAAAATGGAGCAGGAGCTGCTCAGGCTAGAACTGGCAACATCTGAGTCCTGGTGTACGATGTCGTCTGGATTGTCGATGACAATGTAATCTGGCCTGTCTTCTTTGGCATTTGACGCTTCCCAAATTGGATCAGGATCTTCAGAGCCTGTGACGTCGATGCAGTGTTCAGACTTCTCTGACTGGATGTTCTCCTTGTTGTCCATTGGAGTCTCTAGAATACCCTGGTTGAAACACTTTGTGTTGTCTATGTGCTCCAGTGTTTGGGTGGGTCTTATTGCTTCCTCCTCATCTCGGAGCGGCTCTGGTACATGTTGTGGGATGTGTGGACTGGGCTGTTCAGGAGGGCTCAAATCAGACACAGTGGTGGACCCTTTAAGAGCTAAGGCCATGAGGCCACGAGCGTTCTCACTGTATTCACTGTCATCACCGATCAGATGTTCCATCGTCACAAAGGGGTGATGGAGTGCCTCCTTGGGAGTGATTCTCATCTCATCGTCCAGGTCCAGAAGTCTCTTTATGAGATCAGCAAAGGCCAATCTGTCTCTGTGCTCTGGGTCTCCCGTTCTTGTATGAGACCCCTGAAAAACACTCTCTAAAGAGCTGAATCTTCCAGCTAGACCCTCTGAGACCATGGGCATGTCTTCTCTCTGACTGCCATAGTACTCATCTAAGGTTTTAAGTCTCCACTGTGTGAAGTCACCTGAAGGGCTTGTAAAGAAATCTACAGACAGATGTGCTTTTTGGAGCACTTTTGCACTTGGAAGTCCTAACAGTTCGACGATGGTCCTGAGATTGTCGTAGGCTGAGTACCCACCGAAAAGATGGTATCCTGTGAAGCACTCTGCCAGAGTGCAGCCTAGAGACCACATGTCCACAGCCTCAGTGACTATGCAGCCTAGAGTGGCCTCTGGAGCTCGGTATGGAAAAGGCTGCCATATGTCCATGAAGTCCATCATGTTTGCATAATTAGCCAGGCCAAAGTCAATGAGTTTGACTTTAAAAGGCTGCTTACTGTGGTTCACCAGCATGATGTTGTCTGGCTTTAGGTCTGCATGAATGATCCCAGCCGTCTTGAGACCGTCAAAGGCCACCAGGAGCTGCTGTGCCACTGGACGGAGCTCACACAAAGACAATACATCTTCTCTCATCCTTATAAAGTCGAGCAGGCTCCTGTCTAATGTTTCAAATACCATGCATTCGGAGTCCTGTTCTGCAAAGTATTCAATGAACCTGACAATATTGTACTTGTCTGGTTGTAAGAGGCGCAACTCCTCCAAGATCTCAACTTCGTTTTGGAGACTGCTACTGGTGTTCTTCAGGGTTTTAACTGCCACGACCTCTAAAGTCTGAGGGTGAAAGCATCTAGTGACTGCACCAAAATGCCCTTCCCCAAGTACGTCCAAGATAATGTACTCCCCTAACTTAAACAGGGTTTGATCTGCTCTGGAGGGATATCCTGAAGCCATTTCAGTATGTATTTAGGTTGGTCAAAAAATTTGATATCTAAGCAACAGAAGAGCAATACACGAGCAATACACGAGCAATACACGAGCAATACACGAGCAATACACGAGCAATACAAGAGCAATACAAGAGCACTTGACTTTGTTGTGACCGTTGAGTTTGATCTAACAAGTACTACAAATCGATTGCTTTGTGTCGAAGAATCACTGTGTCAAAGAATCGCTTTGTCAAAGGATTTCTTTGTCACCGTCACGGTTGCCATGGTGACGAGAACTGTTACTGTTTGCTAGGTGAGTGTTCTAGAGCTGGTCACATGACTTCATGACAACATTATAGAATGCCTCATTTAAATGTGAGCTGGAGAACAGTCAGGATTCTATGGTAGAATTTGCTGTTTAAAGTGGCTGTACCTAGTTTTCATATAATTGAGCTAAATCTGTCTTGCCCATTACAGATATATTGTAAACCACAACATCACAAGGGGAGACTGAGCATTTTGAGCATTGGATATGTAGACAGACTAATAAACCAGTTTTTTGTTTTTTGTTTTTGTTTTTCAAAGTCAATGACACCCATGCTTTTTTTTGCACTGTGTTGCCATGGCGATGCGCCAAACTGCCAATGTTATGCTAATGGAAAATCTCCAAATTTTTCCCATTCATGGGAATAATATTACTTTCATGGAATAATGTGAAATTTGGCACCATGACTCTTCATGTCATCCTGATCAAAAAAGTCAATCAGACCCAAGTCATATTTTTCACTGGGTTGCCATGGCGATGCGCAAAAGCGCCCATGTTATCCTAATGGGAAAATTTCCAAATTTTCATACATTTCAAAGTCTTATAACGACTTATTACCGTCAACGACGAACACAAAATTTGGCACAGTGATTCTTCAGGTCGTCCCCGACAAAAAAGTCCAGGGGGCCAAGTTTGTATTTTGCACGGTGTTGCCATGGCGATGCCTGGAAAAAAACAAATGTTGCCATTTTGTGCATCAGCACTTCCGATGTGTTTTAACTTGTTTGGTGACAAGTGCAGCCCAAAGCCCCAATAAAAAAGGGACAAGTGGCGTGTTAGCGCCACCCACAGGGAGTGCCGGGTTGGCGGAGTGCGAAGCACGGCCCGCGAGGGCCGTTCGATGCTGCTTGCGGCTTTAATCTTTTGTTTGTTTTTGTTGTGTAATTCATCAGTTATCCAGGTCTAACAAAAAGAAATAAAAATTAATAATAGGAGGGCCATTAAAGGTTATAGGAGGGCCATTAAAGGTTGTAAAGCTACATATAGCTGTTTACAGTTTCAGTGTAGTTAGCTCCTCCCTTCAGACAGATATAAGGCAGTGTCCAGCAGTAATCTGACCAGAACTGAAGAAGCGGGTTGAATGAGCAGCGAAACGTCTTCACCCCTACAACGCTTTGTCCAGCTGACAGATTTCAGTTTTGTCTTTTGCTTTCATGTGAACATGTTTACCTTGTATCTGGACACAGTTTATTATGGTATATGGCCACGTTTAGGAAATGTAAAATCAAAATAGAAATCAAAGACAAATTTTACAGCGCCAAGGGAAATAATTTGAACACAGTTTTCAGCCAAAGCGACAACATCCTGATTGAGACAAGCACGAGGCAGACCCCCCTCCCACTAGAAGAGATAATGAAAGGATGATTTTTTGTTTTATTTCTTTACTCTTAAACCTTGTGTTGAGTGCTGTGTGTCTTAAACATTGAGGTGAACTTGTTTTCAGTAAGAACGCTACACATGCTTATTTTAAGATGCCCTCACTGACACCTATTAGTTTTGTCCTGTGACAAGAGCCTCTGTAAGCATTCTTTTAAGAGACGTATTGTACTTTTTGGCAGTTAACGGTCTACCCATTTATGACCTTGTACGGGCAGTGTGTATGGACACATGTGCCTGCTGTCTGTACCTTCATTCATCTGATCAGATAAAGCTTTCTGGTCTGCAATCACTTCCTTCACAATTACACATACTATACCTTTAAAATGATTTATATACGATACATTTCAAATCCACGAGCATCATTAAGTGTGTGCTTGCAGAGACAGGAAGTTGGCTAATTACAGCTTTTAGTGCTGTTATAATCACTCAGTGCAGACGGAGCCGGTGTCAGTCACACAGTGGAACAGCACTTTACAGCTCAGACTCAGCCTTTGTTATGTCCTCGCCTCAAAAAGTCACCCACACATTTCTGTTTATTCTCCTCAAACAGTAAGATGTAAAGTGTAACACAAGTGGACTGAGGGGGTGTGGCGTCAGTTGCAGCCAAATGAAGCTCACCAAAGCTAATAGTTATAGTGGCTAATCTGCAACTAAGGACCTTATTTGGAAATCCAAGCACAAAACTAAAAAGTCAATCAGGAGTGAGGCTTTTGAAGGTACACGCCCCTTCCTGTCCACACCACTGGTTTGGTGGGGGGGGTCTGTTATAAATGTCGATATCTTAATTTAAGGACAAAATAGTGAAATAAAAATCCCAGTATCGTGTAGAACAGGTTAATATGAACATTTTAAGACCAAAATGACGAGCAGCAGTAACAGCTATTCCAGAGAGAGGGGCGAAAATTTTTCAATAGAAGCCAATTTCAACCAGAACTCAAAGGAACCTCGTCGCACCCATGCTCACCTCCTGTAACACTAGTGCGTTAGTTATGTCCACTTATATATACAGTCTATGAGTACAGTTAGATAAACCATGGACTCAGCTCATGTTAGTTAAGGCTTGTTTCAGTTGGTTTGCTCTGCAGGGGGTCAGTACATTTTGAAGGCGTCTCCACTGTAAATGTACTCCACCTCAAGTGGGCTGTGGGGTACGCCAAAAAACAGATATAAACAGAAAATAGTAATTCCTCAAAAAAATGCTGACCTGATCTTATGATAAAGCCCGTATTTCCAGTGAGGTGACTTAAATGTTGAGCCGGCATGTTTAGCAAAACAAAGCTCGCACACATTAGCAACAGCTGTTTTCTGTTTGGACGACACATCAAGACTGTAAAAATGCAGCGGCAGCAAAGAAGAGACATAAATGCAGAAAAAGTTGGAGAAGTTTAGTGTTTACTCTTTAACTTTAGCCATGTCTACAGACACAAAGTGAACTGGATTAGAGACGAGGAGGGAGAGGAGGGGGAGGAGGGGGAGAAAGGAGAGGAGGGGGAGGAGGGGGAGCAGGGAGAGGAGGGGGAGCAGGGAGAGGAGGGGGAGGAGGGAGAGGAAGGGGAGGAGGGGGAGAAAGGAGGGGAGGTGGAGGAGGGGGAGCAGGGAGAGGAGGGGGAGCAGGGAGAGGAGGGGGAGGAGGGAGAGGAAGGAGAGGAGGGGGAGGAGGGAGAGGAAGGAGAGGAGGGGAGGAGGGGGAGAAAGGAGAGGAGGGGGAGCAGGGAGAGGAGGGGGAGCAGGGAGAGGAAGGAGAGGAGGAAGAGGAGGGGGAGGAAGGAGAGCAGGGAGAGGAGGGAGAGGAGGGGGAGGAGGGAAAGGAGGGGGAGGAGGGGGAGGAGGGGGAGAAGGGAGAGGAGGGGGAGGAGAGGGAGAGGAGGCTGGTGCTGGAGGTGCTCTTGGACTATCTTGGAGTGTCTTGGAGTGCACATGGGCTGTCAGACTCTGTAGTGTATCAGGCCTTTTATGAGCCAAGGTCGACTGTGTGACATTTTTCCCCCTGTCACCCTCTTACGGAGAGTTATCCGGTTCCCCTCCTGGCACAGTGCTGGAGAGGGGGAATCGCTGCAGATTTCCTGAACAGGAAGTTATTCCACAGCATCCTGTGACAGGGAAGCTGTGACACACTGTGACATTTTTGCACCGTGTCACATGCCTCAAGGTGTTTTTGATGATCACATGTCTCTTGTGCTGTAAACACCAAATACCTGATCTAAGGATTGAGTTATGGGAATATCTGCTTTTCACTGGCCACATAAAAGGACCCACTGTTCTGACATTTGTGGTAACAGTAGTTATCCAACACAAGATAGAGCAGACTGATCTGGGACAGTCTGAGCTAAGACAATAGCATAATCATATTAAAATGAATTCCCCACAAAACATAAAGCTCTTTCTTTAATGTGGTTTAGATAAACATCACGATTCAGGAAAGTTTACCCTGTTTAAGTGTTTCTTTTTCTATAATGATACTTGTTCATATAAGGATCTAGTTTTAGTATCGATAAGTATCTGCTTTTCGATACTTTTGACACTCGTAACCCTCCACACATTATTTCACCTGTCCCCGTCGTAAAGCAGGCAGATTGGACCAAGAGATGCAGGACTCAGGGAAAGGTTTACAGTGTTTATTTACAATAAGTGATAAATAGTACAATAATGAAGGTAGATCTGGCGATGAGCGGTGGGCGAGGTGCAGGGCAGGGTCCAAGGGCGGAACATGGAGTGCAGAGGAGACGACGGTGCCAGCAGTACAGGAGCAGGGAGCAGAGTGCGAGCCAGGGTCCGGGGTTGTGGAGTGCAGGGACAGAGACAAGGCGAGCAGAGCCAGAATGAGGAGCAGGGTGCGAGGCAGGGTCCAGTGACGTAGAGTGCAGAGACAAGACAGACTGTACCAGGGCTGGGAAGCAGGGTAGGAGCAGAGCCGGGAGCGAGGGAGCTGGGACGGTCCAGGGAGCAGGAGCTGGAGGGTAGCACAAAATCCAATAAGCAAGGTACAGCGAGCAAAAATACAGAAAGCAAGGACAAGCAAGATAATCACGTTGACATGCGGACGATCTGGCACCGAGTGTCTGGTCCTGGCTCCTCTTATCCCACGGCAGGTGGCGTTGATTGCACTGATGAGTTCCAGGTGCGCGCGGGAGGAGCCAGGAGCTCCACCCAGCTCTGGCTCAGGCAGGTGAGGGAGGGGAAGCAGCAAGGAGGCAAAACAGGGAACAGGAAAAACGTGGATCGTGACAGTCCCACAGTATCGACCAGACTGCAGCCAAAGATATAGTCAGTCATTGTGTATTTAAAGGCACTGTACCTTATTTTTTACCATCTTTAACATGTGAGAAAACAGAACTAGTTTTAAATTGTTTGCAGTGGTCCAAAGTTATTACTCACTTACTTTATGCATTCTGAGCAACAACTAGCATTCTAACCACAGCTTTCTTGATTCTTGGACAATAACACATTTTCTTATTCAGACAGTGCACAGCTGATCTATTTTGACCTCAAGAGCTGCTTATACAGTACATCTGAATTGGGGCAAAACGCATTTCACTCAAATACTTGTGAAAAATCAGGTCCTTTATCTGACCTCTAGCACATAATCTGGTGTTCTGGCTGTGAGGACCCAAACCTACTCAAGTGTGCTATTCCAGACAAAAAGAGGGAGCTAACTGTGCCAATGTGTGATCTGGGCACGCCTTCCCAAAACCCAGCGCTGTATTCGTAATGAGCTGTTACATAATACTGGTGTTTATGTTTGGTGTTATTCGGGGTGTCGAGGCTTTGTGAATGAGACACAAACAGACAAAAGGCTGTTTATAGAGGGGGCTTCTGAGGCCATTTTCAGCACACAGAGAGGGGCTGGACGGTGCTAAAAAGGGACACGCATGGGACAACCAAACCTGTGTGAGAACAGGGTGGGCTCTCATTAAAGGTGCTATATTACACAAAATTGACTCTTGTGAGCATTAAGTCATGTTTGAATGTCTTTGCCCCATCAAAATCATACCTGGAGTTGTGTTTTGTTTCACTCACACATGTTTGGGTAACCTTTTATTTTTAGTCTGCATCTCCAAAGCTCAAAATGCTCTGTTCCATCTTGTGATGTCATGAAGGGGAAGTTTTTAAGTTGAATGGTAAATTAGCACATTTTTATGTAGCACTTTTAAAGCTTCAAGGCACTCAGAATACTTTACATCATGTGTATGCAGACACTCGGGCCGAGGTGGGTTAAGTGTCTTGCTCAAGGACACAATGGCAATATTAATCTGTGGGAGCTGTCACACTGCCAACCTGTGGGTCAGTAGATCTGAACGCTTGGCCAACTAAGCTACTAACAGTTGCCTTTTACCTTTAGGTTTACTGTGGGGTGTATGATTGAACCAGGGGGTCTGGGTGTCCTCCCCCAGAAAAAAAAAAACAAACAAAACAGGTCACATTTGCTGCATTCTGGGGCATTTTACTGCTTTTCTGTAGCTAGTTGAAGTGTAAAATCTTCTGCAAGCATTTTCACCATTGCCTTCTGAACTAAGACTCTAAGAAAATTACAGAGTGCACCTTTAAGCCTTTTAAAGCAACAGTACCTGAACAATTCCAACAGCACACCAGCATTACTTCCTGATTTGGAGATGATAAAAACAGCAGCCAGCACGGCACAGTCTCATTTTGACCATAAGACTTTTTAAATAATACATCTGCGCAAAAGACAAAAGTGACTTGGATAAATAAAACAGAGTACAGCCCCTTTAAGGCCTAAACTACACTTTCATATTACTGACAGAACTATGTCAGCAAGTTTTATTCTGTTATTTTCAATGCAGCTCAGATCGTTCCAGTGCGGGTGCCAGCTCTGCCTTTGTGCTCCCAGAGAGAGGGAGGACGAGAGGGAGAGCTGGAGGGAGTGAGAGGGGGGCAAGAGAAAAGAGGGAGAGAGAGACAGAGACAGACAGAGAAGGGAGAGAGTCACGTTCACATTTTGATTAAGTCCAACACATTTCCAAACAATGTATTTCCCAGTCCTCAATTAGACCTGCATAGTTTAGACCTGATTTAGATCTGGCTTAGACCTGGTTTGGAATCATTCAAGTCGTGTTTGGGCCAAGTTTTTCAGACGGCTAAGTGCACTGTCCAAGTACAGCCAATCAGAGTGCAGCTTTTAAAACAATCACACAAACTAACCAGATATTTCAGCCTTATTGAGCTTAACAGTCCTGCCCACTTTGAAGTTCTTCCTGAAGCAGATTTCCCATAAATTTTTCCCATTTACTTTTTTAAGAATTCAAATATTTAAAGGTCCTATATTACACAATTGACTATTGTGAACTTTAAGCCATGTTATAATGCTGTTACCTCCTCAAAAACATATCTGGAGTTGTGTTTTGTTTCATTCACAGTTTTAAGTAATCCTGCATTATTAATTTGTTTAAGTTAGCAGCTATTTTTTTTTACCTTTTGTTCAGTAGATATCAGCATTTCCAGACTGAAATAGTCCAAATGATTCTAGTGAAGGTGTTTGTATTTAAAAACTCAGTGGAGCACTTCCTGTATTGCCACATGACATCTCAAATTGGAGTGTTTTCAGTTTGAGAGAACTCCTAAAGCCTAAATATGCAGGGTTTGTGTTTTAAACGTGTGAATGAATCAAAACACAACCCTATGTATGTTTTAAGTCCGAAAAGCACATTTAAAACCTGTGGTAACCGATGTACAAAATGGCATTTTGACTTGTATAACACAGTGCCACATGTGTGTACTATGCTGCGGATGTTTAGGGGCTCCCTGTGGTTCAGTCAACGCTGTCAGAAGGAAACACCAATAATAATGTGCTGAAATACTCAGAGGTCACTCAATAAAAGCCACTCACAAAGGCCACAGTCTGCCTCTATGTCATTCATCATATTATGACTTGTAGAGTGTTATACGGGCTTGTCTGCTCTCATGCAGTGTAAGCAGTGTGTCCTGTGTGGCTGGAGGACTTTCTCTAGCACAGACCCCTCATGTGTCCTGAGGAGAGGGTGGCTGGGCGGGGGGCTTTGCTGTGCGTCTGTGGGGAGGAGGGGTGTCCAGCTCTGAAGATTTTACTGCACTAAGATGATGATGAACAAGGAATGTTTGTACTTTGTCATATGAGATTTCTCTTAGTCTCGTTGTCACACAGGTTCAAGTTTCTGCTAATAAATTCATTTCGTCTTGATTTTCATCTACAAGAGTCTTGTGTATTTTGCCTCTGGAGTGGTCCCTAGCCCTGTATAGGCCTGCAAAAAGAAAAAAAGGGCTCTTGTTTTGTTACGACAGTTGCCATGGTGAAAAGTTTTGATCATTTATACTCGTTGCACACATGGTCAAGATTGTTTGAGACAGTTAAAGTGACTCAGATCAGCTGCTGTCAAATAGAATATCCAGACTTCCCTCTCAGCACTCTGCTCCTGTACATTCAGTGTTTTATAAGGCCAGAGCTCAGAGCTGTTCAAACACCAGTCCAGTGAGGGTAAGTGAAGGCAAAGTCAGCACTTATACCTCTCAGAAAGACATCCCCGCGGGAATAATCCTCTCTCCAAGCTGTTTACCAACAACTCCCCAAGGAATCGCTCTGTGCATAAAAAAACAGGAAATGGAAACCTGAATCTCCAGTGAAGTACTTAACAGCAGCAGCCCCACATGACTAACAGCACTACTTATGATTATATAGATTAGACACATTTAATGCCTTTATGACAGGCTATAATGCTCATTCACTAACCCGTAGTTAGCGTTATTATATTTAAGATTTTATCAATTCAAAAAAGAGTAAACAATTCTTCATTTTATTTCCTGGTTGGACACGGCCAGCAGATCTCACACATAGAGGTAACTCCATAACTGTTACCTAGCAACCGCAATCTTATCAAGGGCCAAAACATGTCTAAGTTGATAACACCTACATTTTGTTAAGTTAATGCTTAACTGTGTCCTTGTGCATAAAGTGTTCTTCTGTTTTGGCTGGAGTTTTGTGTGACATAAATGGAGGGATTTTGTTTTAAACTCAGCTCTACTTCCTGTATTTTTGTACTTTTCTTCTCAGCTCTCCACTTTTTTCCACAAAGCTGCCATTTAACTGATGTAAGACTATAATGAATATTTAGCACAAGTAGTATCCCACCAAACAGAGTCAGAATGACAAAAATATGAAAACCAAAACAGCCAGCTTTCTTGTTTCAAAAATCTGGTTTACTCCTGGTTTAGCACTGTTTTGGTTCTTGCTTAGCCCATGTTTAGACCGGGATAACTTCAGGTACAGCACTAGTCACACTGCACTTCAGGCCCAGAGTTCAGCACCTTGGACAGCGCCAGCCTCTGTGACAAACTATGTGGTTTAAGAAGAGTCATTAAAAATCACTAAACAATAAAATAACATAAGTAAATAATAAATACATAAATAAATAAATACATAAAAATAAATACATACATACATAAATGCATAAATAAAAATAAATAAATAAATATATAGATAAAATGCAATAAAAAATCTGAACAAATCAATATGTAATAATTAAAGGAAGCACATAAAATCTCTTTGAATTTTCAGAAGTCAGGCTTGCAATTAGATACAGACAAATCCAAGTTTGGCATGTGCAGATGCTACTTTAAGGGCTGATCTTTACGTCCCTATGAGGGAAAATGCAATTTGAGAGAATGCCCTTTGACGTCTGAGTTTGAGATTAAATTAAATAATACAAACAGTTTAGACAGTTTTTCTGTTTACAAGTGAAAGCTGATGCAGGGTTTTGCCTGTAGTGTCACACCTTAAAGAGGGGGAATTATGCAAAATTGACCTTTAGGAGCTTTCTCCGTGCATGTTTGAGTAATCTAATGATCTCTCGCAGCCCCAATTCGAATCATTTTTATGGTTAGTAGTAAAAGCCTGTCCAATGCACCACCCACAAGTCTACGTCATCCAAGTTCCCACATGGCAATTTTTCATAAATGAAAAAAACAATAGACTACAACTTGATAAACCTGATGTGATGTGCAGTAGTTTGTATTATCGCTCTGAAGGGGGAGTGACTGCACAGAGAGCAAAGAGAGGGGGGACTCAGAGCATCAAAATGAAACTACAAATAATTTAACATTTTAATATGGTGTTGTTGTTGTTGTTGTTATAATGTTGTTTCCTCCTAAAAAACCTACCTGGAGTTGTGTTTTGTTTCATTCACACATGTTTGAATTGTTATGGCTTTCTTTACCTTAAATCTTTACTCGTATTATTTTGGATCTTTTTGACCTAACCTTCGTGATACCATTTGTTGTGATGCATGGGAGTATCTCTTGTTTGTGCATCCAGCAGCCTCCAGCCACTTGGACTAGACTAAACGGGTACAATTGTTTTGATGGTATAAACACACTATATTTATGTTCATTTGTGAGCTGAGGGCGAGACGACACTATTAGAGACACAGCTCTCTGACGATTGTGCACAATTGATGATTCAAGACTTCTCTTTATATTTTTAAAGATTATACTATAGAAATTCCACAACAGATTAAATCTTTATTATTAGTCTGTCGACATCTCCAAAGCTCAAAATGCTTTGTTCCACCTTGTGATGTTATGAAGTGGTAGTTTTCAAGTTAACAGCCCCTTTTATCTTCAGGTCAGTAAAGTTTGCCAACTCAAGTGCTGAAATCATCCAAATGATTCTAGTGAAGGTGTGTGGAGTTCAAATATTCAGGTTTGTGTGTTAAACATGTGTGAATGAAACAATACACAACTCCAGGTCTGTTTGTGATGAGGAAACAACATTATAACAGATCAGAAAACTGTGTAATATGGGCCCTTTAAAATGCAATGAATAGCCCAGCCCTTTGTGCATTTTAGGCCTTTATATCGACTACTGTTAGAATCATGTTCGTATTTGTGAGCGAGCTACAGTGAAATGAGAGACTGTGTACTGCTGTGTGGTGGAGGAGTTGTTAAACAGCCGGTGGGTTGGTGGGTGACACTCGCTCTGTGTCTCAGATCTGATAATGACACAGTGTTTTAGACTGGCCACTCCAACAGTTGCATCACTGTGATCAGACTAGTTGTGATGGGAACAAACTAAATACAAGCACCACAAATCTGTATTCAAAGTGTTCATTTTGAGTGACTGCTCCGGTATAATGACTCTTTAATTCGGTGGTATTCAGAATATTTTTTAAATGAGTGTGACAGGGCCCCTCATTTTGACTTAATTTGGTGGGGTAATATCTGTTGAAAATATAAATTACAGTTTCACAGATCAGGAAGCAGTTTGTGAAGAAAAGTAGAAAAATACCGGAATGAGAGAGTCCTTTTTCAGAGAGTTGCATATTCATGAGATCGCGCTGGGGGAACTCTTTCCAAAAAATAGGCACAGTTTACACAAGAAACACATATTTTCCAATATTTTAAACATAATAAAGGTGTTTTCTTAAATTTGTATTCATCAATTATTAATCTCTGTGTAAAGGTAGAGTTTTGGCCCAGTGTACATCATGGTTGCTAGGTAAGACTAGGCAACACTGATCTACAACCAGGAAGTAAAATTTGAAACCCAAAAAACTGCCAAATTGAGGATTTTTCATTTTTATTTATTTATTTATTTTTAGTAAAATGTTAAATATCCATCCATCCTCACCCCAGACACTTCCTCCAGCTCGTCCAGTGGGATCCCAAGGCGTTTCCCAGGCCAGGGCCTCCCCATTCTTCCATCTTAACTGTTTTAGTAAGATGAGTAGTCCAACCTGTCATAGGCAAAGCTGTTTACAGTCCTGTCACTATATAATGCCAGTCAATGTGAAAGTACGCTAAGTATTCATAACACAGTAATCTGATTGGACCATGTCACAGAATACATTACAAATACATTTTAATGCAGGTAATTAATATTTTGCAAGTTTTCTTCCCTAACACTGGCTGTATGTATGTGGGGATGGTACATAAAAAAATCAAAAACACAAAATCATCTAAATGTGCCTGTAACTACAATGTGATCACTATCGCTATCAAACTGTGCTGTGTCCAGTCACCACTGCAATATCAAGTACTTGGTGACAACGCGCAAGACTGCCCTGATTACAGCCAGGTGTTTCTGAGCACAAACGACTGGCTGCAAGGGCGGAGTTTGAAGTTTGGATACCTGTTAAACCAATCACAGTGTTACTCGTGTGTCCAGACCCCGCCCTTCCCCCTTCCTCAGTCTCTTCTTTAGTCCTCCAGGTACTGCCCAGTTTAGCAGCTCTATTTGAAACCTGGTTGTGGGCGGAGTTCAGACCTACTTCAAAGTTTGTTAACCTTTAGCTCAGATACCTAAATTTACTTCCATGCCAATTATGTTTGAAAATAAAACAGGAAAAGATTTACACTCGATAATGACTTTTAACAAGACTTTGACCTTAAGGTGGTCCCAGGAGAGATCACTAGATTGCTCAAACATGCATGGATGACATCTAAAACCTCGTCAGGCATGTTTTTAATGAGGGAACAGCATTACAACATAGTAGAAAGCTAAAAAAAGACAAAAAAATGCATAATACCCCCTCTTTAATGTTTTATCATAGACCCAGGGTTAATTACCTAACTCAGTATATAGGTGTGACTGGCTGAACATTAGTATCTATCAGACTACAAATACGTCTTGGATAACAGCTGGTTTTCTCTTGTACCCTGCAGTGCACCTTCTCCACCTCTCAACGCTCCACACCACTGTCTAATTCATAAGGCTGTTCCATCACTGTGCTTATACAAAGGGGCTCAGATAATGTACACAATATGATTTATGAATGACTGTGAATTAGCGTTACATAAAGAACGAGTCATTCAGAGGCAGAACATTTTGGTGAGAGCGGGCGCTTTCACGACGTCATCAATTCATAATGAGGCTAAAAATAATCTTAGGCTTTCTCAGAGTCAAGTCACTATGAATGTAGTTGTGAACACAGGTTAACAGAGTGTGAACTAGACCTGTGTACAGAGTAGGTGCTCATTACATTCACTTAAAGCTACAGTGTGGAACTTTCTGGAGGTACACGTCACCTAGATGAAGCCATGGAAACAAAGTTAACACCATTCATTCTCCAAACATGAGTTTTATGCCATACTGTTGATTATTATAGAGAAAAGGTACAATATTTCCATGGAAACCAGCAAGAGTCAGGTTTGTGGAGATGCAAGCCCGCTCACAGTAAGGACGCAAGTTTTTTCATGTTTTTTTCAAAGCAACAAATACAGCTGACTGAAAGGTTTTAAGAGGACTCCCACACACTGCCTCGCTCTGGGTTCACTTTTATTAATACAACGTTTTGGTCCCTCTGACCTTCTTCAGGACAGACCGTCCCTTATACAAGTTAAGGGACTGCCCCCTTATGAGTAATCAACCAATCACAACTGGTTGATTACTCATAAGGGGACAAGACCCCAATGTGACCACAATATTGAACATAAGTCACATTGCACCAGTCTTTTGGAAGTTAAAACACACTAAAAAGATAATAATTATATTTCATAATTCTGACATTTTTTCAGCAAAATAAGAGGTGCATCGAAGACTTTACACAAACGTCTCTCATCACTCAGAGGGAGGGCAAACAAACTCTTCATTACGCGATCGCCCCCTCTTGGTGGGGCAGGCACCTGTTCAGTCCCACCGAAACAAAGGGTAAAAAAAATGCCTTCATGTTAGTCATTTTTGGCTAAAAGTTTCAAACTGTTTGCCTGGCAAATCCAGTCAGATCCCCACGTCCTCCATTGTCACTGACACTTCTGAAATGAAGGAGCTCATTGGTCATCTATGATTTACAAATAAAATCAATTTTTATCTCACCTCGTATTAACAGAGTTTAGTGCTTGTCTCAGTAATTCTGCAGAAATTCACCCTGTGATATACAGATCGCCCTGAGATGTAGATGGACCATGCGTTTTCCTGATTGGTTAATCCACCTGTCAGTCACTCCCATCTGAAAACAGTGAGATTCACCGGTGACCAGACTCACATCATCAGAATATAAAAGTTTGCCTTCTGGATCCCAGACAAGCAAACTATGGCTTTAAAGAACTTTTCTTCAGTATATTATTATAATATTATTTAAATAACTTCACTCTTTCTATATTATATAATTGAAATGAAGTTATGGTGACAGTGGCTCAGGCGGTAGAGCAGATGAGATTTTGCGCTTAGTCACAGCGGTGCATTAGAATATCTATATGGTCCATGAGGTAGAAGATCATCTTTAGGTCACAACCATATAAAACATCACTAAAGGACTAAATAAACACTATGACAGTATAACTCTAGTCAAATGCAGCAGACACAAAAATGTCAGCTAATTTCTGTAGTGTTCATTTCTATGTTGGACTGTAGAATTAACAAGATCATCTGTTCAATTTTAACACATGTTTTGTGAAAATATGTTCTTTAGAGATCACCTTTTACTAGAATTATTTTCTGCTCTTATACTGTAACAAGACTGAGGAGCCTTAGTCACTTGTTCACACCATCTGGCACTAAGACCAAGTATCAGGACTGGACAACTCTACTGACCTCATTTGGGTTGCCAGTTTATTTATTTATTTATTTATTTAGAAAAGGGACAGTGCATATTAATGAACATAAGATACATACGTAAATATGCCAGATTTTAGCCACAGGCTAGTTTCCATCTGTTGTCCCTGGACAGGTTGATGGTCACATTTAACATAAAATACCACATACACAAAATACAGTCAAATACAGAAAAAGGATAGAAGCCAAGTCAAAAACATAAACTCAGGAGGGTTACTACAACTTTTAAAGTGCTGTGTTTATTGCACAAGTCCTAAAGTGCTGTGTGTATTGCACAAGTCCTAAAGTGCTGTGTTTATTGCACGAGTTCTAAAGTGCTAAGTGTATTGCACGAGTTCTAAAGTGCTAAGTGTATTGCACGAGTTCTAAAGTGCTAAGTGTATTGCACGAGTTCTAAAGTGCTAAGTGTATTGCACGAGTTCTAAAGTGCTAAGTGTATTGCACAAGTTCTAAAGTGCTAGGTGTATTGCACAAGTTCTAAAGTGCTAAGTGTATTGCACGAGTTCTAAAGTGCTAGGTGTATTGCACAAGTTCTAAAGTGCAAAGTGTATTGCACATAACCTAAAGTGCAAGGTGTATTGTACAAGTCCTATAAGTCGAGTATTTTATGTAAAGCTAAAACTGAGAAACTATGAATTGTGTTCACATGTTTGTGTTGATCTAAGCCACTCCTTTAAATACCTTTTAAATGTAGTAAAAGTGGGTGCCTCCCTTACAAAAGTGGGAAGACTGTTCCACTGTACACAACCTTTAAATGACAGAACATTTTGACCAAAAGTAGTTCTTCTCACAGGAACCTCACAGTCACCCCTGCTTGTGGCTCTGGTTGTTCGTGATGCAGTTTTGTATTTAATGTGTTCTTTTAGAGGCGGTGGTGCCAGCCCATGTAAGCACTTGTATATTAGACAGGCATTTTTAAATTTAATAAAGTTTTCAAAGTTCAACAAGTTATATTTTGAAAGGATATTACAATGATGGTAAGTGAAAGGTTTTTTGTCTAGAATTTTCAAAGCTTTTTTATATAAAGCTTCTATTGGTTTTAGGATTGTCACACCTGTAAGAGACCAGCTTGTTATGCAATAGCTTACATGGGAAAAGATCATACAGTGCAGAAACATCATAGCAGCTTCATCAGTCAGAGCTCTTCTTATTTGATTAAAATTAGAGATGTTAAAATTAAGTCTTTGAGATATCATTTTAACATGTTTTTTAAAGGACAGTGTGGAATCCAACAGCACACCCAGATATTTAAATTCTGTTACTAGTTTAAGTTCATGATCGCCAAAAAACAACAACATTAGAACAACTGATGTTCATAACTTTTTTGGAAAAGATCATGCAGACTGTTTTCTGCGTATTTAGGAGAAGGCAGGATCTGGTAAGCCAACTCTGAATATGTCTTAGTGCTGATGAGAGAGTTTGAGCTGCTTCTTCTGGCGATTTTGCACTTGTATAGATCACTGCATCATCAGCATATAACTGTATGTCCACATCCTCACAAACATCTGGCAAATCATTAATGAAAAGAGAAAATAAAATGGGCCCCAGAATCGATCCCTGGGGGACCCTAGTGGACAGTCTACAAAAGACGATTTCACTCCATTGACCACAGTACACTGTTTCCTATTAGACAAGTATGAAACCATCCATTTTATGGCAGAGTCAGAAAAATTAAAATAGTACAACTTTGACAGAAGTACAGTATGATTCACAACATCAAATGCTTTTCTCAGGTCTAAAAATACTGCTCCTACGTAATTATTTTTATCCAATTTACTTTTGACTTTTTCTTAAAACGTTATTATTGCAGACTCAGTAGAATGATGTTGACGAAAGCCGAATTGCATGGGATGCAAAGGAGTTGAGCCACTGTTGAGATGTTCAATTAACTGCTTTGCAACCCATTTTTCAAGTACTTTGGAAAACACTGGCAATATACTGATTGGCCTATAGTTATTTATATTATTTTTATCACCAGCTTTAAAAATCGGTGTTACAATAGCCATCTTCCAGGTCTGTGGTACAATGGAATGTTTCACAGATAAATTAATTAGATGTGCGATTGGACTTGCTAGAGCCATTTTGTGTGATTTCAAGAATCCAGCATCAAAACCCAGGTGATCCTTGGCTTTGGAGTTTTTCATAGCGCTAATAATATTTATAACTTCAGTCACTGATATTTGCTTTAATTGAAATATTTCTTGGTTTGTTGTAGAGACACATAATAAATCAGGTGTAGAAAAACATGCTGCTACTTCTTCCACAGACCGTATAAAGAAAGAGTTAAGCTCTTCTGCTAATAGAGCAGGATCTTTAACAAGCTCACCCCTGATCTTTAGTTCTAAATCACAATTTTTCCCTTTCTGCTTCACTAGAAGTTTATTAATATTCTGCCAGATTAGTGTTCCATTACCATTAGCGTTTTCCATAATTGCAATAAAAAATTTTGCTTTTGCCCTTCTCATTTCTACTTTTACCCTATTTCTCATTGTTGTATAGATTAATCTGTCTGTGGTCAATTTAGATTGGATAAACTTTTTTAACAATTGGCTTAAGGCAATTTGAATGTAACCAAGGGACAGGTTGAGATTTTTTCCCTCTATGCTTTAATATTTTAGAAAAAAAACATGTATATATCCTGTATTTCTTTAAGAAAAACCCCAGAACATATTTCAGTATCATCACATGATATTAGGTTTTCCCAGTTTAAGTCATTTAGAGCATTTTCAACATTTTGTTGTTGGTTTTTTGGGATTCCCCTTTCTGTCGGCCGTTTGCCCCTTTGATTAGAGGAGGCATTATTAAATCGTTGCTTGGTTAATTTTCTTACACAAAAAATGACATTGTGGTCTGAGAGACCCGTCAGTAGATTATAAGATTTTGTTATTCTTTCAGGCTTATTAGAGAAAAGCAAGTCAATTGTGGACGCAGAATGATTTGTAATTCTGGTCGGCTTGTCAATTAACTGAGTAAAATTATACTGATCAGTTAATAGTTTTAGATTTTTCCTGTCCTTTTTGTCATTCCAATTTATGTTAAAATCTCCAAATAATAATATTTCTTTTTTGTGATTGCACATTTTAAGGAGATTTTTAAATTGGTCATAAAAATCACATTTGGCTGAAGGTTTACGATAAAGACAAATTACGGTTAGTGACATTTCCAAAGAAAGAGAGATGTTTACACCAACACATTCTAATGTGTTACTGGGCCATATTATAGGATTACATTTATATTTATCTCTGACATATAACAATACACCCCCTCCTTTTCCTTGGGCTCTGTCCTTTCTAAAAACATTAAAACCTGGTAGAGCTATTGCCGATTCAGGGGAGGCACTGGTTAACCACGTCTCAGACAACCCAAAAAAATCTATATTTGAATTACAGATCAAGTGTTCCAATTGTTCTCGTTTTGATAACATACTACGAATGTTCAGGTGCCCGCCAAGTAACCCTTTCTTCTTGTAAATTGGGTCCCATATTAATCTAGCATGGTTAAGCGTGTTTAATATTCTCAGACGCCTATGTTTTTTGATTACTGGATTTCTGCACTTTATTGCTTTTATAACTGGATGGGCATCTGTGCCTGTGCTGTGAGAGAGTTCATTCACTCGCCCGCTATCCGGACCCATTGAGTGCGCCGCCGCCAAGCCCGAATTAGACCCTGGTAGAGGCTCCGCCGGGCACATCGCCGCCGCGTCACCGCTGGAAGAGGAGGACGCTACGGAGACACCGCCCGCAGGTCTCGGGGAGGCCCCCGGCAATGGCCCCGCCGGGCACACAGTCACCGCGACCCAGTTGGAAGAGGACGCTGCCGCGCAGACCCTCCCAGCAGTCCACGGGAAGGCTCCCGGTAACAGCCCCAATACTGAAATCCAGTTGGTTTGACACTAAACTTCCCTGGTCTGAATGCTCACTAAACCCCAGCACCTGCGGCCAATCATGACTCAGTGCTAGTGCAGCCTCTGCAGCTGAGTGAGTGAATTCTGGATTTTTTTTCACATGAAGCCTGTCCATAAACTGAGAATGAGACACACTTGTATGTGTCTCTGCAGGTTAAAGCTCTGGACACACAGGGCCAGTTTAAGACTGAGCGTGGAGGCTGTATACAGTCCCTTTAAAGCTTTCTCTATAAAATCTAACACTTCTCAGACTCTTTTATCTCTCGCTCCATTGACAGAGCTATGATTAAATTCTCTTCGCCGTCCTCTATTCATGGAGCCGGGGCTAACCTTCAGGAGGCGCTAAGCAACATTTGGCTTGGAGGCTGTTGCTATTTCAGTTCCACTCAAACTATAGACTATTAGCTAACATTAACTACATGAACATTAACTAAACAAGCTTCTAGCAACAGGTCTTTTCATTGTGCACCTCACCCTGTAGAGGACACATTTGACAAAGTGGAGTGACTTATGTCCTTAGGCAAGACACTTCACCCACATTGCACAGTATGAATGCGGTGTGTGAGTGAGTGCTGGTGGTGGTCAGATGGTGCAGATTAGCAGCCTGGCTTCCATCGGTCGACCCCAGGGCAGCTGTGGCCACAATAGTATCTTACCACCAGTGTAAATCTCTTTGGGAGTCTATGTAAAGCCACTGCATTATTATCATTATATAAACCAGAAAGTAGTGCATGGATTATACTTTTGCACTATGACATGCAGATTTCTTCTTCTACTACTCCTTGTGCAGCTCTACTTGGGAGAATACAGCCCAGCGGATAAACACAGAACAACTGTCCCTTTGAACAACTACAAAGTGTGGCTCCGTGCAGTTCCATGAATCAGAGACCTACTTTCAACGCCACAAACCAGCAGCACTGAGCCCCAGCCTGCTGCTATTCAACACAAAGACCTTCATAACATCCAATGAGCCGCATTTTCAACCATCTCCTCTGATTATTATTCAATGAGAGCGCATGCAGTTTGAACAGTGAGACTGGGATTGAGAGGGTGGAGGAGGAGAAAGAAGGGGAGGAGAAGGAAGAGGAGGAGGAGAGGTCTTGGGCATTGAGGGTTTTCTTATAAACTGAAATTTCAAAACACAAAAAGAACGTCTCAAAAAGTAGAAAATGGACTGAATATGCTAAAGGATGAGGAGCCAAAATATTATTCATAGGTCTGGAGGAATGATGTGGGTAGAGTCAAAACTGTTGCATGGCAAGTCCACACTGATATCTCTTTGTTAGACATAGCTAATCTGCTATCTGCAGCGTTCTAAATAGGAAATGAGCATGGGCACGCCTTCTGGCTCCATCGACTCTAGGTCCAATTCACTTTACATTAGAAAACTGGGGCCCCTCTTTGTGTAACTGCTGCTGTCAGACTCGTCACTTTGGTCATATTAACCCGCTCTATATGATCCTGGTGTTTTTATTTCACTCTTTTGTCAATGAATCAAGATATGAACAATAATAACAGTCAAATCAGGCGCCTTCTTTCCCCAAAGTCACTCCCGCTAGTGTTAGCAACAGGTTTGATTGACAGCATTGCTAAGTGCCCCTCCCTGCTAGACCAGTGGTACGGGTGGAAAGGAGCGTTACCTTCAACAGTCTCGCTCCAGATTGGATCTTTGGTTGCTATGATACTCATGTTCGGAATTCCACTGCTGTAACTGCTAGCCTCGATGAGCTTCATTTGACTGGAGCCGTACGCTATGGGTCACGTCCACTTCTTTACACAGTCTATGGTTGTGTTTCAAGCCAGAACCAAACAAGGCTGTGCGATCTGATTCTTTTTTTCAGTCTTCAGAAATCTACAAAGTCTCCAGTCCCCAGTGATATATTTTTTTATTTCTTTTTTTCCTCTTAAATAGCCATATTTGTTTTGTTATGGACAGACTATGCATGTCTCCGATGGGCATGACTGACAGGTGGATTAACCGATCTAAACTCAGAGATGCACCGGCGATCAGACTCATATGTTCTTCAATACTTTACAAAGTGTGTATTCTGGATCGTAGGCAAAACAAAATACCAGTGTAATCCTTCAGTCGTCCAAGTTGGTTCCATCGCAAAAGACAAAGCCATTCTGCAAACCGAACCAAAGATTTTTAAGATTTTCTATTGCGATTCAAAAGTAGTTACTTCAAAATAATTTACTCAAGTAGAAGCACAAAGTAGTCGTCCAAGAAAAGTGAGAATGAAAATGTTATGTGAGGAAACTTTTAATAGTGTGTAAGAGTGACTTTAATAATAACTGTCTCGGTAACATCTGATTTATAATTTGAAGTTAAGAAATTGGAAGGTCAAAATCTGGTATTTGCAAAGGATAAACCACAAAAACAAGAACCTAAATCATACCTGAAGGAGTGATGCAGGAAACACAAACTTTCAAATCATTTCATACTGCTGTAGGCAGGTGTTCTATTAAAAAACATTACTATTGTTGTGTTTTGCTTCATTATTTAGCTCACAGGGGTCAGTTTTGTGAAATATAGGACATTTAAAGATAGTTTTGTGCACGTAAACATCTGTTTGCGTTACCCCATTCTGCTCACTTCTATCACCAAAGTTTAGCTGGAGATAACTGAATACTACACGTGAAAATCAATGCTACTTTTTGTCATTCTCTTCCGGTGACGCAGACTCAGGTTTGACTCATTCGCTTGATGTGAGTGCTAGGCGGTGTAGTTGGAGCGCTCATATCGATCAGCCCGCCCACACCGCTCCCAAATATCATAAAGAGATATTGTTCTGAAAGCTGCAGGGGAACGCAGCGCCCGAACACAAAGAAGCATGTTGGTAGAACCGGACGCCCACACTGTACTCTGAGGAATGCTCCAGCAGAGAGGGAGAGAGCTGGGGCGGGGGGGGAAAAAATACTAGAATATGAAGACCTCCAGTTTCATCAATAGATTTTCCATGCAACGTTCCAGTGCAAGAAGCAGCTTTGAAAGGGTTGCACTTTCCTTGGAGGGCTCATTGATATGTCGTGTCCTTAGAAATCAGCCATTCAAGTTCACTGTACCCCAAGTTAAGAATTTGCAAAGTGGTTGAAGCAGTTTCTTTGTGTCATTAAGTAGATCAGATCAGGCCACGTTCATCTGCAAACCTTCTAAGACTCGATGTCCTCTGTAGTATCACAAACATTTACATTACGTCAGACATTTTGCCACTGGAACAAGTGTCTCATTTCCATCTGGCACACCACATGTCTTTCTCTTTTCAGTCATCATTTGTGCATTCACTATTTCAATTGTTAGTAACATCGCTACTTTTCTTCGCTTTTCCCTGTCAGTTCAAAACAGCGGTACTGCTTCTGCTCATGTTCATGAAATGACTCAGTTTGTTCTTCGAGAGTTTCCCAGAACGTCTTCTGTTGAATAAGACTGTGTAGACTGTTAGTTTGTATTGGTCTTGCCAGATTAGAACAGTTCTTCTCTGTTGCCTTCTCCTTTAGTGCTGTGGTAGTTGATTCTGCATTATGATCAAGATGTGCAGTTTTGTGATGTGCTCAGGTGGTAAATTGGTTCATTTGTTGTATTTTTAGCACGGCAATGGATGATGTACCAGGTATATTAACTGTAGACCCAAGTAGTAGTAGTAGTACTACGACCAAAGTGCAGACCAGAGACGACTCGTAGAGAGAGTGGACAGACACTATACTTTGCATTAAAGTGGTAACATATATTGAATGTTAAGCCCAGACAGACAGACACTAGAGCAGAGGTGCCCAAACTTTTTTTTTTTTTTTAATCGAGGGCCACATCTCAAAACATATTCAAAGCAGAAGGCCACAGACCAGTGATCAATGCAGCACGCATTGACAGAGCCGCTGTATATAAATAAGGCTTGAAACACATTCATTTTAGGTCTGTATCACAATGCAATGTGATGTTTGAGGTTATAGTGGTAGAAATAGATTAATTTGTTGTTAAAAGTACTGTTTATGATGGGCCGGTTCAGCAGGAGGCCTGAGGGCCAATAAAAACTGGTCTGAGGGGCGCATTTGGCCCCCCGGGCCATAGTTTGGACACCCCAGCACCCCTTCAGCTTAGAGTCCAAACACTGAACACTGAAACTATTGTTAAACGAGGGCAGCAAAGAATGTATCTGTTGAGAAAACTGAACTCTTTTAATGTAAACAGAAATATTCTCAACAACTTCACCACAACAACATCACTTTTTCTTTCATTTGCTGGTTTCAGTCCTTGTCCTTGAAGGATAAGAACAAACTACAGAACATTGTTAAAACCTGCTCAAAAATTACAGGGGTTAAACAGAGGGAGCTGCATTCTCTGTGGGAGGAGTGGGTGCTGAGCAAAGCCAAGTGTCTCCTGGCTCAGCCCCTCCATCCTCTGGCTCCTGACTTTATCAGGATGCCTTCAGTGTGTTGCTTTTATGCTCCAATACGAAAAACAAATTGTTTTTCAAATTCTTTTGTGCCCTCAGCTATTAAATTGCTAAATTCTAAGGGTAGTGTTTTTTGAAGTTTTGCACTGTTTTTATGTACATTGTTTTTATGTTGTGCTTTGAGTTCCACTGTGGACTGTGTGTTTGCGTGTATGATAGAGTGAGAACTGCTCTGAGAATGCTACAAATGAATTGCCCTCTTGGATCAATAAAGTTTTCTGAATCTGTATTTGAATCTGAATCAAACACATTCATATTTAATAAATACATTGAGGTAGACTGTTGCATCAAATGAACCAAAAGGTGAGGTGTGAGACAATAGGTTAGCTACAGTGAGCCACCTACCTGACCTAACCAGAGCCGGAGCAGTTTGATGTAGACAGAAGTCTTCAGATTAAGACTCAAAGGTTATTTAATAGGTCGCCATCAAGGAATAAGAACCTGGCCAGTTCCCCTGAATATCTCAGAATCAAATCTCACTCCCGATGCAGCAAGGACCCGATGACCAGTACCTATGGTTAAACAGTGAGTTTAATAAAGTTGGAGTGCTGTTAGAGAGGAATGAAGGTAAACGAAAACTTTAAGACCTACTAGCTTCACATGCTCATTCTTTCTTTCTTTCTTTTTATATTTATTTCATTCATTTAAAAAAACAAATCAATGCAGCATATCTGCATACAGTATTTCAGCTTTTGTACAATTATAATAGATGAATGAAAGGGCACAGAAAGAAGCAAAAGCTTATAATATCTGCCCCTTATCAACTCTGACTCTTATTCCTTCCAGTGTATTGCACTGTTGCATTATACAAAATCAAACTTAGATGTGCGGCTACTTTACAAAAAAAAAAAAAAAAAAAAAAAAAAAAACAAACCACAAAATCATCCTGTCACATAGCAGTTATATACTTTCTTAATAATGATAATTTCAAGCTTTTCTTAAACATATAAATGGACTTGACTCTTTAATATTACTTTCAAGACTGTTCCAAAGACTGACTCCCTTGATTGAAATACATCTTTCCTTTAGTTTTGTTCTAAACCCTGGCTTAGAAAATAAATCAGTTCCTCTTGATATCTACATTGATATCTACTTTCTCTCTTAATAAATCTATTTTGCAACTTCTCTGGTAATACTTTTAGATGAGCTTTGTACATGGTTTTGAGAATGCTATATTCCACCAATTCGTTAAATTTCAACATTTCTAACTGAATAAAAATTTGATTTGTATGTGCTCTATAACCACTTCCATTGATAATTCTAATAGCATGCTTCTGTAAAAGAAAAACTGGTTCAATGTATGTTTTACAAGCACTTCCCCACACTTCAATGCAGTATGTCAAATATGGAACAATCAATGTGTTATACAATAAGAACAATGCATCTTTGTTGAGAGACTCTTTCACCTTGTGTAATACAGCTATGGTTTGTGATACTTTTGATCTTACTTGCTCTATGTGGGATTTCCACGTCAGCTGCTCATCAATAATAACTCCTAAAAAATGAAATGTACTTGTTCTTTCTATCTCTAATCCTTGTGTGAATAATCTTACCTCTGGATCTATCTTTTTACCACTAAAGACCATAAATTTAGTTTTACTAATGTTTATAGATAATTTGTTTGCATTAAACCATTTTAATATTTTTTGAAACTCATCTTCTACATTTTTTATAACCTCATTTATGTTTTTTCCTGAGTAAAATAATGTGGTATCATCAGCAAACAAGATACAATTTAGTAATTTTGATACAGACATAATATCATTCACATAAAGGAGAAAAAGTACTGGCCCCAAGACCGAACCTTGGGGTTCCCCACACGTTACTTGACGGTATTCTGATTTTATGTTGTTGATTTCCACAAATTGATAACGGTTCGTTAAGTAACTTGTGACCCATTTGTGTGGTACACCTCGTATACCGTACTTATATAATTTCTGTAATAATATTTCATGATCTAGAGTATCAAATGCTTTTTGAAGATCGACAAAGATACTAACTAAATATTGTTTCTTGTCCATGGCATTGGTGATTTCTTCAGCCAGGTCCATTAATGCTGTGGCGGTTGAATGATTGGAACGAAATCCGTGTTGGCTCTTACTTAAAATTTTGTATTTTTCAATAAATTTATTTAATCTGCTAACAAATAGTTTCTCTAAAATTTTGAGAATTGCGAAAGCAGTGATACAGGTCTATAATTTGAGAAATCATTTTTATTTCCCTTTTTAATTGCCCCTGATTGGACGCAACGAGTCACATGAACGGGAGCACTAAACTCTCGAGGGACACAGTGGAGGAGAGAGCAGGGAATTGCATTTTTCACCCGGGTTACACTCACTCACTTTTAATCCAGCCGTCTCTTTTCCTGCCCTAATCACCAAGTTATGAAGGTTATGAGGTTTGATAGTATTCTTTAAGGTTTAATTGGAGATATTTTGTGAATGGTCAAATGAAATCTTCCGAGCTGACGGGCTTTTTGGCGGATATAGTCAGGCTTTGCAGGATCATGTCCGTAGTCCACTGAGGTTCATCTGACCTTCTGTTAAGAGAGGAAGAGCGCTAGTGAGCAATCGAGGCTAGCATGTACAAATACAAACGCAATTTTGGAAAGGGTCATGTCCATGTTTGCTGAAAAGGGATTCAACATAACACGGTGGAGAACATTCATTGTGAACTATACTTGTAGTTCCATCATCATACAGACGACTTAGCATCTTAACAACTCACCACCAGTTAAACTCGAACAGACTGACTTCACCATGATGATCACTATATCAACTTATCTTTCAATATATGTTGGATGGAACAATAATTTTTTGTGGTCAGTATTTACCGTAGGAACTTTTTCTTAATACTAGCTGGGAACCTTTTGTTATTTTTCTCTTCTATGATTAGATTTGAGCTGTAGAAGGTTGAATAAATAACTTCTATGACTCATTATTGATACAGACTAAATACCAAAGTGATTCATTGTGCTATTTATTTATTGCCGTTAGTGCTTTTTAACAATACTGTAGGTTGTTGTATTTAGAATAATTTTTTGGGGTATAGTTCTACTTACGAGTTTTTGTGTCAGTGGCAAAAATTAGTTTCAATATTATCGTTTATCGTGTAAATTCTCTTTCTGCTCTTTCTGCCTTGGTGTTGGTTGCCTATTGGCTTTGAGGAGCACCTTCTTATGTCTCCAAAGCTCCATTCAAAAATCCCTGTGCAGAAGACATAACACAGTATTCATAGTTTTTATCTGAGCCCTCTTTACTTAAGTGAACCGCTTCCTTTTTCATAACTTTATACTCATGCATAAAGTTTCCTCTGTTCTTCTGCAGCTCCTTCTTCTGTTTCGAGCCTGCAGGAAAACCAAAAGCGCGTGCTACGTCAGCATTTGCATTTACATGTGCTTTAAACTAAGGGCTTTTTCACAAACAAAACAGAAATGAAGCGCTCCTCTTGCTACAGTGGTCAGTTGGTCTGTGTATTCGCGTCATGCCCCTGCTGTCCACACACTGTTACTGCATGTTGGCTTTGACATTGTTCATGGAGCTTAAAGTTTATTGTAGCATTGTTCCAGTTAGTGAATCCCTTCCAGGAAAATGCAGCATCTGCTCTTTCAGAAAGTTCTTTTTAAAAAATGAGTATGTTTTAACACAGTGAAAGCAAAGAATGCCTTTCCGCTGTAATGAAGCCAATGGTTGAAGCTTGCACCATCTTTCTTGAAAATGTATGTTTGTCCAGTGTGAATCCAAACAAACTGTGCCCAGACACGTTTTGAACCTTGTCCTGGCCCAAACTAACTGTGATGTCCCATTTTACCTGAACCCACCTCATGTATAGCTTTACTAACCATGAGTTTATTTTAACTTTTTTATGTAGGGTAAAATGTGGGACAGATTCGCAGCTTGTTTCCTTCTTGAAAGCTTACGTTAAACTTGCTCTGAACCTGCCTCGTCATCATGTCTTTTGGCCTCATTACACACTACATTCATATATAACATATAACACTGCACTCAAAACAACTTAACACATGATATTTTCATCAAAAACTCATCAGACCGCCTGTCAGTTTGATTGATAACCCATGCTAACACTCCGCTGTCAGTTGTCATTACCCTGGTTACATAGACTGACACGTCCGCAGTTTCAGCCAATCACAGGACTTCAAAAACAAGCAAATCCAATCACATCGTGTAGGCAGGAGTTGTGGGACCTGTGAGCTTTTTAAATTACCTGCTGGTGGAAGGAAAGCTTTCAGAGTTTTTTGGAGCTCTAATTAACACAGCTCAGAGCCACCAGGGTCACTTCTCCACAGATCTGACCTGTAAGTTAGTCTGGTGGCATCTCCTGCTTGTCTCTATGGACATAGCTATGTTAAATACTGTGGAGCATTCCAGACAAAGCCATAACATAAAGACAAGTTTATTCTTCTTTTTGGGGGTGGGGCTTAGGGATGTGAGTGTGTCATGATGTCACGTCTGAGAACCAAAGGGCATACTTTACCATAACAGTTTGATTTGACTCTTTCTTATTTCTTGTTGTGGTTTGAGTTTCATCAACTCCATCATGTGTTGTTCTCCCACAGACTGAAGCACATGCAGTGTCTGGCTCTAGTGTGAGTGACGCAGGTCCTCACTGAGCTTTGGTGATGAGTAAACGTGTGGATGTGAGTCAGAGAGGAGGAGGAGGAATAGCAAGAGGGACAGAGTGGACTTCATCTGGTCACTGGACTGACCACAGACTAGGACGTCCTGCTGGACACAGGCTGTTGTCCAGTCTCCTGCTCTCACATTAAAAAACAGGAGCAGAGCTGGGGCGACCTGGCTCACACTGATATGTGTAGCACTGTGAACACACAGTTTTCAATCTGAGACGACGAGGTTAGAATTAGAGGTGAGGAGTACTCAGTTACATGTCCTACTCTATTACAGTTACAGTACTTGATTAACTTTCTAACAAAAAACCCAAAAAAACACACACAATGGATTTGATTCTATTGGTTTGTTCATTTTAAATCAATATTGTGGTTTATAATTAACAAAATAAAATAAACACATGGAAACGAGAAAGAGCAAACCTCGCACGAGAAAACAGCTCCAGAGTGCAAAGTCAGCTTGGCATAATACAGTGCCTTTAAAGTTGTCAGCTTGTTGTCAGGGCCAAGCCAGTGTATGTCTCTTTAAAATATGACGTTTATAATGTGCAGGGCTCAGGCTGAATACAGCAGTCTGGAGCTTACACTTGTGATGCTCTGAAAGTACCTGTTTAGAGCATTACTGGAGCTTTTAGAAGAACATGAACAGGAACAGCACAGCTCATTTACACCTCACATTACACACTTATGGGATTATAAAGCTCGCCACTCGTGCTACTGTACAATGTAAAAGATGAAGAAGAAATTTATTTTTTTGTGTCCCAGTTTTAGGTTAATATCTCTGTAAATTACTGAGGCCTATTCCCCTCTCTCTAGCAGGAGATGAAGTTTAAATGTGTCAACTGGACAAAGGAAACAAAAGAGAACTATAGGAGGGCCATTAAAGGTTGAATAGGGTCATTAAGGCTGAAACTGGAGACAATAGCTGTTTCAGTGTAGTTAACCCCTCCCTTCAGACAGATATGAGGCAGTTTCCAGCAGTAATCTGACCAGAGCTGAGGAAGCGGCTTGGATGAGCAGCGAAACGGCTTCACTCCTACAAAAATTTGTCCAGTTGACAGATTTAAACTTTGTCTTTTGCTCTGGATCAGACCTGCACGACTGAGGGATTACACAGACGTCCCCTCTCTCTGTAACTGCTCCTGTCAGGGTCCACATTCTGGTCTTAAAGTGCTCTACATGCTCCTGGGGTTTTTATTTAGTGATTCCTTATTCTCTGACAATAAAATTCCTTCTAATTAGATGCAGACAGAATGCACCAGACTTATTTTGACCTTAAGAGCTACTTATACGAATGTCTGTGCTGGGGCAAGACACAATTTGCTCAAATATCTGGAAAAAAATTGGATACATGACACATTAAATTATATTTATTTATTTATTTTATTTATGTATTTTAAATGTATTTAATACTTTATTTTAAAAGTAGTTTTTCACATTTTTTCTACAAACACATAAGACAAAGGCTGTATTTTATCAAAACAAAATATATTTAAAGGCATTTGTTGTTGATGTGTAAGTCGGCCATATTGTCCATTCCCCCCCCCCCACCCACACACACACACACATTTTTAGTCGAGATTGGATATGTGTTATGAAAGTAAGGAAAAGGTCTTTGGAGGAGGTACAGAGGAGTATTGATCATTCTAGGCTAGTGCCCACTTTTTATGGTTAAAGAGGATGACCTAAAGACATCAAAAACAAGGTATCACAAAAGCAATAACTTCTACTGTCCACCACTTCATCCCTTCTGGCTGCTTGTAGTATTCTCACCTTTTCACATCCAGGCCCCTCTCCCGCTGTGTCCTCTCATATTTCAGGCCCGGGCCCCTGCTGCTCGAGGTCAGGACCTGTCTACCTCTCAGTTGGCTGTGTTCCCCTGTCTGTGAGTGCGCCTCCTCACACCCAAACACTGACACGAGGATCAGGGAAGGGGCTTTGTCAATGTGAGGCTTTATATAGATCGAAATTTTTCACTTCATTGTCATCTGCCAATGGGATTTTCTTTTGTTATTTAAAGCCACATTATGCAACTATTTGTAAAACAAATATAATAATTGGTTGTGTCCATTGCACTGAAAACGCTGTGTCCTTACTGTGAGCTGGCTCGCTTCTTCACAAACCTGACTCTTACTGGCCTGGAGAACGGGCTGCTCTTGCTTGTTTCCATGGAAATGTTGTTCGTTTGGCTAAAATCTAGTCAAACATATCTATCTAAATGCAAAATGCTCCAAAGTGTAGTTTTAACTTTCCATTTTCATGGAATAATGCAGGTGATGTGCCACTGTGTCTTTAAAGGACACATATTATGCCAAATAGATTTTTTTAAGCTAATAATCATGTCATAACATTATTATCACATCAGTCTGGAGTTGTGTTTGGCTTCATTCATGCTGGTTTCAATAGTCTTCTGTAAGTTTCTGTAAAAAGAGCCTTATAGACAGAAAATAGATAGAATATGCACTTTGAATTTTCTCAGGATTGTTGTGTCACAGGTAAAGACACTGTACAGTTTTTAGTCCATAAATCATCACCAGACTCATTCAAAACATTTCTGCCAATCACATTCATTACAGCTGTGTACCTACATTAAGATCTTATCATAATGTTCATTATTAGCCAACATTATATTTTTTCTCATGGTGCTCCCAGTAGGTATAGCCTACGCCAGATTCCAGTATGGGGAGAAACCTACAAAATAATGTCTGGTTCTATACAGTCATTATTTTAAGTACTAAAAAAACCTTCAATGAAAATCAGTGTGTTATACTCATGTGGCACAGCAGTTAGTTTCACCCAAACTCACAGCAGAAGGTCACAGGTTCTTCTTAAGCGCTGTGTGCTTTTCAAGTGACTGTTTTATGTCCAACACTCTGTCCAAAGCCAAAAGTCTCCAAGAACCTCCTCCCTTGCTTGGGACTCTTGAGTTTCACTGTGCATTTTGTTTGCATCTTCTCTGTCCTGTAACAGAAGAATGTTCCTGGAGGCTTGAGGTTCCAGGTGGTGATGTGTAAGCATTCTCTGAACTCAGCACAAGCACAGGCCCTGGAGATCAGGTCACTGCATTTCTTAAAGACAGAATCCCAGCTGTTCAAGCTGTTAACTGCAAATGCTTCTGTCTTTGTGACTTCACAAACTCATGAGAATTCATTTCAGTACAGTCCTGCTGGTGCTACAGAGATTGGACTAATCAGAGCAGCATTATAGTCTGAGCTGAGTCAAAGGTGAAACAAACATGTCTACGCCAACAGACATACTTCAGCTTATTTGATCAGAAATATAGACTATTGTGTTTGAGAAAACTATGTAGAGAGAAGTGCTTTGTGCATCTGTGGAGGAAAGAGGTTTGTGCTTTTCTCTTAACTGGATTTATCTAAAGATTTCTCAACATGCTCCACTGTTGTGATGAGTTAGGGTTAAACTAAACTTGCCTGGAGTATTGACTTGAACGTCCCAATAACTTTCAGTGAGAACATCTCAGATTGACACTGTGTAGAACTCAGTTCATGCTGCTGTATGTGTCAATCAGACATGAGGCAGGTTTAAACCTGCAGCTCTGACAGAAGCTTCCAGCTCAAGTCCTTCATTTGATCTGTAATCCTTAAAGGACCATCATGTCACTTTTCTAAACAAGGATCTGTCTCTTGCTTATTTCCATGGAGATGTTATCTGGAATGTTCCACAGCATGTCAGGTTCTCTGTCACAGACAGAAAAGTGTAGACATAGACCTCTTCTTTTAGCAGCTGAAGCAGACTGGAGCAGACTGAAGTGGAGTGAAGCAGACTGGAGTAGACTAAAGCAGACTGGAGCAGACTGAAGCAGACTAGGGCAGACTGAAGCAGACTGAAGCGGAGTGAAGCAGACTGGAGCGGACTGAAGCAGATTGAAGTGGAGTGAAACAGACTGAAGCAGACTGAAGTGAAGTGAAGCTGACAGAAGTAGACTGGAGCAGGCTGAAGCAGACTGAAGCAGATTGGAGCAGACTGAAGCGGAGTGAAGTGGAGTGAAACAGACTGAAGCAGACTGAAGCAGACTGAAGCAGACTGAAGCGGAGTGAAGCAGACTGAAGTGAAGTGAAGCAGACTGGAGCAGACTGAAGCAGACTGAAGCAGACTGAAGGGGAGTGAAGCAGACTGGAGCAGACTGAAGTAGACTAGGGCAGACTGAAGTGGAGTGAAGCAGATTGGAGCAGACTGAAGCAGATTGAAGTGGAGTGAAACAGACTGAAGCAGACTGAAGCAGAGTGAAGCTGACTGAAGTAGACTGGAGCAGACTGAAGCAGACTGAAGCAGATTGGAGCAGACTGAAGCAGACTGGAGCAGACTGAAGCAGACTGAAGTGGAGTGAAGCAGACTGAAGCAGACTGGAGCAGACTGAAGCAGACTGGGGCTGATTGTCTCACTGGTTGTCAGTTCGTAGTCAAAGTCAGAGGGCATGTTGTGTTTGACGTGTTGTTAAAGCTAAAGAATATCCTCCAGGAGATGAGTTTTGAGAAATAACATCTCCCTAGAGACGTTGACCAGCATGTGTTAACTAATATCCATAATGGCATTGTTTCAAGTCCAAAAAAGCACATTAAAAATTGAAACTGAAAAAGTAAAGTGCAGTGAAGTGAATTATTGTTGTAAGAGTCTGGCAGAAGCAGGATTACTGTTATAATGACTTTTTAAAAAGAGATGGAGCTAAATGAGCGTTTGCTTTTCCCCACTCCTTTCCAGAATGTTTATTTATAATCTATTATCATGACTGGAAGTGTAAGATATTTTCCTTCATGTATGTGCTGATTATTATTGTTTGAACATAATGTCATTTACCATTAATCAAATATAAATATATTAAATAAACTGACAAGTCTTGTGGTCATTAGTTACCACAGAGCTGATTAACCCTGAGCTTTCAAACTTTTAATATTACTTTTTCAGAAAGAATTTACTTCAGTAACGAGGAGTGGACGGTCACTGTTGAGCTCTATAAGGACGTTCTTTCTGTGGATGAGGACATACTGGATTTGCTTTACCGTTTGTCTGAGGGCGTCACCATTTTTTTTAGCAACTGTGAAAAATGCTATTGCCCTTCCAAATTCAACCCATCTGAAGTTGAGTGGAGTCAGTGGAGTTTTGATCATGCCCCGCCCCCTCGCTCACTCCACTCCTGACAGTGCAGTGTTCAGTTGAGGCCACGACACTGAGGATTCTTTGGGGGATAATCGCGTTTGGAGCTGGGATCCACAGAAGCTCAGAGCGCAGCCACGGACCAAGTGTATCCGGGATTACTGTGTGGACATGCCCCAGCCCTCACATGGCCAAAACCCCTGCAAAATGTGCACGAGCAGAGGCTAAAGGGGTATGAGGAGGTGATGTGGATATAACACTGATTTATGTAAAAGCCTCGAAATGATGAGCTTACAGTGCATTTCCAGCAAGTAGTTTAACATTAAAGGTCCTATCTTAAGCAAACTTGACTATTTTGAGGATTTAGCCATGTTATAATGTTGTTACCTCCTCAGAAATATAGTGGAAATGTGTTTTGTTTCATTCACAAATGTTTGAGTGACCCTTGTGATGTCATATTACTGATATGTTATAATGTTGTTTCCTTCCTGTCCTTTCCTTTGGAGATGAAGACCGTCTAATAACAAAGACTTACTCAAACATGTGCCAATGAAACAAAACACAAATCCAGGTCTGTTTTTGAGGAAGTAACAGCATTATAACATGGCTTAAAGTTCACATGAGTCATTTTTTTGGTAATATAGAACCTTTAAAGAAAAGTACGATGGAGTATAAGGGTCACTTAAATAAAAAATAATAATGCGGGCGCTACGAGAAAAAAAGTTGTAATATTACGAGAAAAAAGTCACATTTTTATGAGAGTATAGGCTGCTGTGCGTGAATGAGTGACCAGTGTGTTATGGAGAATTTGGAGCATTTTGTTCAGATAAACTTTCATCTGGGGTTTACGCA